>NC_068375.1:11220463-11241384 GCF_023724105.1 Carassius gibelio
ATTTTCCTATTTCTTACCATTTTCTTTTGTGTACCCTAGCCTGGGAACGACAAACCTGAGCCCTAAAAGGAGACATTGTTATCCCTCACTACGAGTTCAAATAAATTAGAAAGACAACTCTCTTTCACTTAAAGTTTATTTTGTTTGATTAGTTGTGCAGCAACTAACACAACACTCTCCTTGTAGTTGAGATAACCGCTACTGAGACTTACCATCTCCGTCCTCTCTCTCCTTTACTTTCCTCTTTTCTTTTTACATTTGTAGGACATGTAAGAACCATCAATCAATTCTAAGTGAAGTAAATACACAATCGTTCCAAAGACAACGAATCATCCTTATGAATTTGATTGTAATCATCCTCTCATTTGTTCTTCCTAACCTCCCTACATTTGGAAACACAATCCAAGTTTTAGCATCTCATCCAACGTTTAGATCAATTTAATAGAGATACGTGTTGAGCAACTGTCGCCTTCGCTGACTCCCTGGTGAGCGGTCCAACTGAAAGGTGTACGGTGTCAATCCTGTCAGACTAAGAAAAGAGATATCAGAATTATTATTGTATTCTTTTGTCCAAAGCAAGAAATATAATAATATTGTTTACGTTTTTGATAACATTTAATTGGAAAAAATAATTTTCCTCATTTGAAAAACAGAAATTTTGCTTGTCATTTGAATTTGTTTTTCACCTCTGTCTCTCTTTTCCTCTTCCTCATTAGAGTGACAAAGTCTTCGCATATCTAGTCTACTTAGACACCCTGAGACCAACACAGTCATCACCACATTTCACTAGTGGTTCACAATCACTGATACAACACTTAGTTGTCCCACCACACATAGGCTTTTACTCCACACAGATCTGTGTCAGTCTCTCTTCTCCCCAGCGTGCCAACATGCCGCAGACTGCAGACCCCATTTCCCATGGGGAAGATGTGAACATGTGGCTGAGATGCATGACAGACAGCCTCACTCCAAAGACATTTGAACTCTTATTATTTTTAATAATAATCCTAATCCTGAGAAGATTCCTGACACCAGATTCAAGCCAGAACAACAACCACGAGGAGCTAGTCAAGATCACGAGCTCACTAAGCTATGCCTTCACTACCCAGCTGAAACTGAGCGACAAGCACATCACCCACCTTCAAGAGGAGCTGACACGTGCTCAACGTCGCATAGACAAGCTGGAAGTGAAAGTTCAAAATCAACTCAAAGCACCCAGCGAGAGGGAGCAGGATACAACAGAACAAGTTATGAAGCTCCTAGCAGCCCTGGCAGCAGCTCAGCTCGACCAGCAACATGCAACGGCTGCTCAGAAAGACCTGGTAAACAGACTCCAGTATGCCGAACAGCTACTGGAGAAAGCCAAGATAGACATCAGAAACAAGAATTCTGAAATCAGTGCTTTGAAAGACCACCTTGAAAGGTACAGAACTGAAATGGACAATCTGACCCAACAACTAGATGATACCAACGATGAGCTCTACATGGTCAGAAAAGAACTCCAAAATGCTTACAAGCACAAACTAGAGCCAAGAAAAGAGAAACATCTCTTAGCCTCATCACTGCTGAGCAGAGCAGAGTCCCACGTCCAAGAACTGGCATATGACGAAAGGAGCGAAGGGCCACAACCCAAAACCTCACCTGCCTTCGCCACACAACCCTTTCCTGCCAACGAAAGAAAACCTCCAGTCCAAGGCCTTGAAGCTGCACACGGGATGACAATCAAAGACCTCAACAAGCTGTCTAAAAACATCAGCAGGTTCAACCCGAACTCCACAGAGAGCCCCGACATCCAAGCTTACCTGCTAGATATCGTATTTCACCTGGAAGTGAGACCTCATGTGACTGACAGAGAATGGTTATACCTCCTTAGAGCCACGTCCAGTCCCGAGGTACGAAACTTTCTAGGTCGACAGCCCAGTCAAACCAAGTCAAACTACCAGCGACTTCGTGAGGTCCTGATTAAAGAGTTTACAGACCCAGAGTCTGAACATGGACTGTTAACTGCCTTGGAAAACAAACAAGGTCGTCAAGAGACTCCACAAGCTTATTACAACCGACTCCGACAAGCCTACTTTGGTGCACACAACAGCCCTGACCTTGAAGAGGATGTGAACTTCAAAAGCCTCTTCCTAAGAAATCTGCACCCTGGAGTCAGTCACCATCTAGGTGTCATGGCCTGTCCGAACTCCATGACCATCCAACAGTTGCGTGACCTAACACAGAAGGCCTATAACAAGCAGAAGGTGGCCTCAAAGAAAGGTAGCAAAACCTCCACACTCTTGAACTCTGTCAACAAAGACTCAAGCCTTGCACTGGAAGACACCCAGTGGCATCACAACACCAGAGTCTTCCATCAAGAGCACAGAGAACGTGACGCCCATATCCACGACCGCTTTCAGCCCAACTGCTGGAAAAATCCATGGGACCAGCCACGCTTCTCAAGAAACCAAAAGGATAACATCTGGAAACCTAACCAGATATCCAAAGGTAATCACCTGACTCATCCAAGAGCAACTCGTGTGGGTAAGCGACAACAAAACCCACCTCAGCACCACTCAGACATGCACAGTGCTGAGTATGCACAAGAACATAACCGCTTACCATTAGAAGACACGGAACAAGTCATGGAACAACTAAGAGAGTTCCTTCAAGACAATTTACATGCATATGACCACAAAGTTGAGTCGTGCTCGCTGTGACAAGCGACAGAACGGAAGGCCGTTGATCACCTGGTGCACCACATCAGAGATGACAAGCACCTGTTCAACAACGACCCAAAATGAACAAGTCTTTCACGGCCAACTGTTGATGAAAAATCTGAGGTACTAAAGGACTAACAAACTGTCAAATGAACTCCAACTCCAAGTACCAAATTCCCTGTCTGCCACCAGAGCACAGAAGGTCAGAAAGTCTGCTACAGCCAGAAGGCATCACAAGAAGAATGCAACATAGGAGACAAAGTTTTGCAACCCAGCTTCACACAGCCATGCCAAACTGCCTCCGACTGTCTGCCAAAGAACTTCCTGCCTTGCTGGACTGACCCCTCATTAGACCATGGACATGCCCTCATCCAAGCCAAGGATGCAGAGAGCCAGTCTTCAGTGACATGCTAGGAAAAGGGGGAGACAACACAGACTTGAACAGATCTGACCACACATGCACTACACCAGTAACACACAACATTACCTACACCCAGAGGTAAACACATCTACTGATAACACAGTCAACAAACATATTCTTCCCACAGGTAGAATATCCAACTTTGAGCGTAACAAAGTTACACATACCCACCATGAAGAAACGTGCAGCCATCCTCAGAATAGGTAGAACACCTGACACTAAGTTAAGGTTCACGACACACTAGCTGCACCTGACATCCTAGCTCAATAGTAGTTGTAACACATGCTAGGAAAACCCACAGCAGCCTTGTTTTGTTTTGTTCTTCTTTTACCTATCCTTCTCCTTCCCCTCTTTCCTGAGTAGGTGAAACGCCTAGACACCCTGCGAGGGTCGAAGGTCTGATATTAGGATTGACTCGCAACACCTAATATCCGCCAGCCACTCTAAACTGAATGGAAGCCAGAGAGCTCCATGCAGGATAGGTCAATCCATTGAATTGAAAATTAAATTACTAGAAAACTAATGGTAAACATGTAAAGTAAGACAACCTAGAAGAACCAAACAAAGTTAACCACAAATTTGATTAATGAATCAAAATAAAAACAATCGATCTAAACTATCCTCAATGTGCTAAACTACATTGACTAATTGAACTTAACCACGTGTACCTAAATAACCTGATGCCTGCACCAGTACAGTAACTGTCATGGAGGTGTTGTCTTGCTGTTTGCTGTGTTTGTCTGCTTCTTCTGCCTTTGTTTCTCCAGCGATCGACGATGTCTTCACCTAAACACCTCGCCGATCGAAAGGGGGATATATGTAGCAGAAATGAGTCGAACCAGACAAATCAAAGAGTCTATCAGAGCTGTGTGCATTGAAACGAGAGCCGAACTCCTCAGGAAGTCATAAATCAGTTCTAGTGCCACAAGAACCAAGCAAGATAACCAACCAACCAACTTGTTCACACAACAGCTTTCAACATTAACACCAATAGAACAATTATTGACAATTTTAATTCGAAGAAGAGATTGTCAAATTTATTGTTCGTGATTGAAATGCAACGCTGGACATCACATGTAAACCCAGGAGATCAAGTTAAATACTTGCATTGACTTCCCCCCAGCCAGCATAACCAGACTGAAATTCCTAAGGGGGAAGGGCTTTAAACCTTTGTCTTCACAGAAAAGTCCCTTTGCCAGAGAATGGCAAAGAAACTGCTTTCTGTACATTATATATGGACCAGAATGAACTCAAAAAGACTTATAAATGAATCGTTCCATTGCTTAACTCCATATTCATTTATGTGTAACCCACACATTTGACTATCATGTATAATCACTTATTGTGTATGTCTTTTGATAACTATAGGATACATAGTCATGTCTAGTATTGATGTAATCGAATTTTCTTGCTTGATGTTGTCCTGACAATCATTTATTTGTAAAATATATCCTAATTGTGTTATAGGAATCATGTCCAAAATTAGATCCTGCGAGGCAGGAACCACATGCTGGGTAAGATAAACAAATGATTTATGATCCCCTGAGCCAAGACCATATCTGATTGGTCAAGGCAACATTTGAGGGGTGGCCCACAAGGAAGTTTAAATACTTTGGATATCAGTCATGCCTTGCTTTTAGTCTGCTTTTAGTTCCAGCCTTGCGCGTGCTATCAGTCATGCTATTAGTCATGCCTGCTCTTAGCTTTTAGCTTGTAGCTTTGCTACCTAGCTTTAGCTTGTAGCATCTAGCCATGCGGTTAGTCATCATTGTTCTTTGAGCGCGGTTCCAGCGTGCCTGCCTGCTGCTACTATGCCACAATGAGAAGGAACACAACCTAGTCTCGTCAAACTTTATTTCTTTTCTTTTCCGTTTGAGAGTTTCGTGTTCTGAGTTAAGTTTTGTAACGTCGACCTCGTCTGCGCGTTTGAACTCCAACCAGCCACACAACTCCAGCTTCAGCCAACGCCCAAGCACGGGCTCCCCAAGACGTCACTTCAGCCAACTGAACTTCCAGCCAATCAGCAACACCGGGATACCCCTTTCAACTGGAGTCCCTTTCACAGCAAACGAAGGCAACGTATTCCCAGATATTTGTTGTGCTGGTGTATCTAATATAATTTTAACCCCATTGAGTAACTCAATGCGAGCGCTAATTACGTGATTGATGGTTGTTCATGTCTATGCAATTTAACGTATTGCTGTTAACTTGGGATTCCATATTTCCATTCTCTTAAACTCATCTTTCCTTAACTTTCGACCTTCCTGCAACTTGTGTGAATGTGTGTGTGCGTGTGTTTATGTGTTAGATTAGTTTATATGTCTTAGATTTATCTAATAAAGCCTTATTCATATTGAAAAGAGAAGTATCTTGTGTTTTGTGCTTACAAGTTAATGTCTTAAGCTGCCGATCTTGTTACTGTGCTAATTAATAGTGTTTCACTATAGTTTGGATATTAGTATCCAGCGCAGATTTCAACGGCTAGTTCACTGAATCGCAGGGCGTCTCCGTGAACAGCCGTGAAACAGTGATTCTGTTCAAATTCCCTTTAAAATCTTAAATGATTCCCTTTGAGCTAAATTGGCCTGTTTCCGTTACAATAGTGTGTCAATCACGGCTTCTCCGGGCTCAGACATCTAAGTAGTTCGAAACCAAAACGAACTCCTTAATAGTTTCAGATTGGTTTCTTGAACATGACAATGAGTTCACTGAACTAAAATGCCCCCCACAGTCACCAGATCTCAACCTAATGCAGCATCTTTGGGATGTGGTGTAACGGGAGCTTCGTGCCCTGGATGTGCATCCCACAAATCTCCATCAACTGCACAATGCTATCCTATCAATATGGGCTAACATTTCTTAAGAATGCTTTCAGCACCTTGTTGAATCAATGCCACGTATAATTAAGGCAGTTCTGAATGCGAAAGGTGGTCAAACACAGTGTTAGTATGGTGTTCCTAATAATCCTTAAGCACAGAGTATTTTCCCTGTAAAGCTTTTATAGCAGTATTGGTGATAGCCAATTGTATCCAAAGACAAGTCCTTTAATTTCAATGGAACCTGTTCACAAATATCCCTCATGTGGTATGGTGAACTGACGTCTTTACAGAGTCGCATACCTCGTATACTTTGTAGATATGATAGCTTCTCGCTAGTTCTCCCCCCCCTGCATGTGTTGAGTGTGGTAAAATTACCATACTCAGAAAGAGTTGAGACATGTAAAATACATGTTAGGGAACGAATCCTCTTTGGAAGCACTTCAGCTGTGTTACAATGTTTAATTTTCCCCTTGGTAAGTATGTATGAAGTATTGAGCCTGAAAAAAAAAAAAAACCTTTAGCTAGTAGCTTCCAACTAAGCTACCAACACTGCTAGTCAAGAATACAGATTCACTTTCCGAAAGCTTGTGATTATAGTAAAAACTGTTGAAAAATCTTTTTAAGTTATAACTACAAAGGTATATCTTAATTATAGTTTCAAATACTTACTGAATTTTTTCCAAAAGACAGAGCAGTGGGAGATGGTGATCTGCAGGTACAAACCGATGACCACCAACTGCCAACTGCAAAGCCCCAAAAATCAAAAATTTGCAGTTTAAGCCCAGTCAACTTTTTGGACCTTTTTGGATTTTTTCTGTAGTTATTTATTCATTAAAATGTAAGTTAATTTGCTTTGTTTTGTTTACTTCAAAAGTAAAACTATTTTAAATATCTTCAGGTTCAGGATAGGTGAAGTAAAAGGTTAAAATAAATCCTATTTCAGGCTGTTAAGTATAATAAAAATGCTGTCAAATGAACTTTTTTTGCTCTTTTTGACCACAGATGGTCAAGATGTTGTAAAGCATGACAAATAACAATTTCCGGGGTCAGAATTTTATTGAAAAATGTGTCCATTTGTCTCTGTGAGTTGTTTACATCAAAAGTTATGCCACTTTAAATCATATTTAGATTTTTCAGGTTTGGTGCAAAGGGTTAAAAAATAAGCATTTTTGGACATTATTTCAGCTTGGTACCCAATTTAATCTTAAAATATACACTTGAATGATAAAGAAATAACAGGTTGTGGAAAAAAAAAATCACCCTATGCGCTTGAGAAAACGAAAAAAATAGTTGATCCTACACATCTTTGGCCATTTTTTGCTATTTCGTCCAGAAATAAGGTCAATATGTTGTCAAATGTCAAAAATAACCACTCCATTAAATTCCTGGGGTCAGAATTGTATGGGAAAATGTGTTCATTTGTCTCTGTATGTTGTTTACTTCTTATGTTATGCCACTTTCTATATCATTTTTTGATTTTTCGGGTTCCGGTCGGGTGCAGCAAAGGGTTAAAAAAGAACCCTTTGGGACATTATTTCAGCTTGGAACCTGGCAGATTATGAAAATGGACACTTTAAGGATTTAAAAAAATCAGGTGGCATAAAAAAGCCGGGGGGTGTGCGTTCACCCCTATTTCCATCTAGACTATTGCGGTTACACAAACATGACGCACGGTGCATTTTTCAAAATCTGGTGAAGTAGTGCGCCTTCATGACATAGTATTTTGGCGCATGCGCAATAAACAAAACAGACACTGCATGGTTACCGAGCGGCAACCTCCCGCTCTCTCTCTTGAATTAATTGATTGGCCGCTTGAGGCTGGTTGCAAAAGGTAGTCAATCCCATAGACTCCCCATGTTAAAATGCCCAACTTTACAGCATAAAAAAAAACATGTTTACAGCCTGGTGCAAAAAAGATTTTGGTCTATATAGCTAATTTTACCCTTCATGACAAATGTGAGGGGGGTGAATTTTTTTATTACTCCTCTGTTTGAATTATATTAAGCCTTAAATTTCTGCATAATTAAGGGCATGGCCACTAGAGTGACAGTGGATTGCCGCTGCTGACAAGTACACCCTGCTGCAACCTGCAGAACGAGGCAGGGCTGCACCTGGGGCGGGGTGGCACGTGCAGCCCCCCCCCCCCCCCCCCCCCTCCCCATACCTACTCTGATTGGTTCAATCGTCTTTCATAGACTTACATGATAGGAAATGTGTGCGTAGTTGGTGTAGGACAGAGAATGCTGTTTAAAAAGCTCATCTTTTTCACATGTTTTTAAGCCGTATCGCTTGTCGATTTAAACATTAAAGCATCAAAACACAAGACGCGGAAAAGCTGAAGAGAGTAGCTGTTTACTCGCGTGCTCTGTTTGGTACAGAGAGAGAGAGAGAGCCGCGTATCACGGACAGCGACACTGAACCGAGCTCTCTTCTGCGAAGTTCTCCTCGAAGTCCCTCCTGCACCTGAACGAACAAATACAAATCGCAGTTTGAACAAACAAAAAGATGTGAAAGAGCCCAACTCAGTACTCGCGGTGTTCTGGTGTTCAGGGCTCACGCAGAGAAAGTCGTCTCAAAACACTTGAACATCGAATTTGTTTTTTTTTTCTCTTGTGCCGACAAATACATACAGAATATCCACCTTGGAAATTATGCTCGAAAAAACTGTCAGTTATTTCTTAAGTGAAAGTAAACAGTTGAGGAAAAAAATGGGATGTGTATTGGATGCGTTCATCGTCTCTTAAAGTGACCGCGCCTAATTTAGCTACTGTCTGCTGTAATGTTAATCCAAGAAAATGAAAGAAAATCACTCACTGCTCTTGACTGAATTACTGAATTAAATTAGTTTTAACAGTCAAACCAAATATATATACCAAAACTGTAATAATGTGAGAAATGTTGAAGGTGTCTGAATAAATGCAGGTTTGATTGTATATTTCATTTTTACATTGAAGACTATGAAGCAGTGCTATTTTACATTTAATATTTTACTTGGTTTCTGTACCTTGACACCTACAAACTTGAAAAAAACTTAAACATTGGTGTGAAACAGGCGTAAGGTTGTTTGCACCTTGTTCAATGTGGAATTAGTTTACAGCTTTTTCAACCACTTTGTGATGCATTTTGCAAACAGGAGATGAACCCCTTTTCTAATGCACCACCTAGCTTGATAAACCCCTTCTCAAAGACTTACTGTTTGTCAATTTTATTTGGGTAACACACATATTCTGTATGCCTTCGGCAGAATTCGAATGAGCCATTTTAATCTAGATTAATCTAGACTCCTAAACTCCTCCCTCTCAGTGACACAGATGACTGAAAGGCTCATTATGCAGACATTTGTCTTCTCAGGTGTAAATCACAACATAATGCACGATAATTCACGCCCTCTCGCATAAACCCTTTCTACACAAAAAGTTAAAATTTTTATCAATATATTGTTTTCTGTGAGTGAGTAAACAAGATGATTTTCACATAATTTAAAAAAAAAAACAAATTCTAGGCTACAAGATCCAGTTCTCAAAAGTCCCGGGAACCAATGTTCTGTATGTGTTTTATGGCCTTATTCAAGTGATTTAACATTTTTAGTTTTTCACTAACCATGCATAAACATTGTTCTCTCAAATTTTCTTAAATTTTTCTCAAATTTTTTTCTCAATTAATCATGTACAGTCATTCCCAAAAATATTGGCACCCTTGATAAATATGATCAAAAAAGGCTGTGAAAATCCATCTGCATTGTTAATCCTTTTGATTTTTTATTTAAAAAATTCACAAGAATGTATCCTTTCATTGGATAATAAGAATTTAAAACGGAGGGGAAATATCATTATGAAATTAATGTTTTTCTCAAATACTCGTTGGACACAATTATTGGCACCCCTAAAAATTCTTATGAGTAAAATATCTCTGAAGTATATTCACATTCATATTCACAATTTTGAGCACTCCAGCATGATTATAAACATGAAATTATCCAGCCATTGCTTCCTGTTTCAGAGAAATATAAAGTGGAGGGAAAACAAAGCCCAAATGCCCTTAATCATCCATCACAATCAGAAAAACCAAAGAATATATTTCTGATGTGCAGCAAAAGATGATTGAGCTTCACAAATTGGTGAAGTGGCTTTAAGAAAAGAGCTAGAGAAGTGACAATTCCCATTTCCACCATCAGGACAATAATTAAGAATTTCCAATCAACAGAAAATGTTAGAAAACTGCCTGAAAGAGGACATGTGTCTATATCGTCCTAATGTGCGGTGAGGAGGTCAGTTTGAGTGGCTAAAGACTCTCCAAGGATCACAGCTGGAGAATTGCAGAAAATAGTTGAGTTTCTGGTTCAGAAAACCTTTAAAAAAAAATGTCAAACAGAACCTACATCAACACATGTTGTTTGGGAGGGTTTCAAGAAAAATTCTCCTAGCTCATCCAAAAACAAACTAAAGCTTATTCAGTTATCAGACACGACTGGAACTTCAAATGGGACTGGCTTTTATGATCAGATGAAACTAAAAAATGAGCTTTTTAGCAGTAAACACTCAAGATGGGTTTGGTGAAAACAGGGATAAAAAGTACCCCATGTGTACAATGAAATATACAGCTGTATTTTTGATTTTGTGGGCCTATATTTCTGCTGGAGGTCCTGGACATCTTGTTTAGACACATGGCATCATGGATTCTATTAATTACCAACAGATAAAAAATCAAAAAGTGACTGACTCTGTTAGAAATCTTATAATGGGCCATGTTTGGATCATTCAACCGTACAATAATCCAAACACAAACCTCAAAAACAACACCGAAATGGGTCACTGAGCTCAAAACCAAGCTTCTGCTTAGCCATTCCAGTCCTCTGACCTGAACCCTACAGAAAATGAGAGGAGTGAACTGAAGAGGAGAAGCTGGGAATCTGGAGGGTCTGGAGTGATTCTGGATGAAGGAATGATCTCTGATCTCTTGTCAGGTGTTCTCTAACCTCATCAGGCATTATAGGAGACAGTTTTGAGCTGTTAAACTGGCAAATGGAGGTTTAAAAAATAATTCAATAAAAGGGTGCCAATAATTGTGTCCAACGAGTATTTGAGAAAAACATTAATTTCATAATGATATTTCCCCTCCGTTTTAAATTCTTATTATCCAATGAAAGGATACATTCTTGTGAATTTTTTAAATAAAAAATCAAGAGGATTAACAATGCAGATGAATTTCCACAGCCTTTTTTGATCATATTTACCAAGGGTGCCAATATTTGTGGGCATGACTGTACATACATGCTGCTCACATATTATCATAGCCCATAATAGACTTTAGCCATTTAGATGTTTATAAGCAACTGAAAAAAGCAAAAATGTCAGGGCATGACAAAACTTCTCCAGGCCCCATAAATACCCTCAGAGGGTTAAACAGCCATCTACATTTTTATTTGCTCAAAAATGCATCCAAAATATATAACATGAACATTTATCTGAAATTTTCACATTGTATAAATAAATAATTGAAAAACAATTCTGGCTGCTACTGTGGGTTACAGATAACCAAATTACAAGCAATAGCAGTAAAATAAATGCAATACAACACAACAAATGCACAAGTTCAATAACAGGTTTTTCAGCTCAGTTTAAAATAAATGTTATGGTACGGTACAGAAATGTGACAAATGTAAAGTAACTGCATAGTCTTCACTGTAAATTCCAGAGCAGTTAGCACTTTTATATTTTTCTTTGACTGTATAAGATTTATTATTAGTTTGCTTTCACTTTAAGAACGAACGATGCCTTTTCTTTCTCAACTGTTTACATTAAGACATATGCCTAACTGACTGTGTATACTAGGATATTCGCCAAAACGTGCATTTTGATGTAATTTTGTCTGTATTTATTCATCCATGCACAAAAAAAGCGTAAGAGAGCTCAAGTATTCACATGATGCCGCTGTCTGTTTGCGTGCGATTCAGATATGTGCACTTAAAACTTTCTCATACAGCGGTCAACTGTTATGCGATCCCGAGAATCTTTTATGCTCACTTGAACCTTCGGCAGTCATAGGCGGAGTTTCACTTTTGTGCGTGGGGGGGCACCTACCAGCAGACCACGAGCTCAGATTTTTTTATGGGCTACCATATTTCATATATCATACCATCTACATCTACACCACTAATATTCATATTCCCTATTCCAGACGAGATCCTCAACATATGTGTTACAAATAAGAATGTGCTCATTCTGAAATCTAAATCTGAAAGATTTCTGTAATATTGTTTTTATTCGAATAGTAAGCCAACTCCAATATGGCGCTTATCCTTCCTGTAAAAGACCATTAACATTACAGATTACATCTGTAGCATTTGGACCAATCAGACACAAAACTATTTGTTATATTTAACTAATAATATCTAACGTCCCCTCATCTAACCAAAGGGTCTATGGACCCTTCACCCAAAATGCAACTATGACCTCAAAAAAGACAGAACAGGCCTCTGGTTACCATGGTAACAAAGACACACATCACGATAAGATTTTTTTTACAACTCAAAGGAATGTAGAGTTTTCACTCTAAATTCACTTTAAAACAGAAAAATTTACCCTTGTACTATACAGTCGATCCTAATTCTATATCATTCTAGATATTACCACTCGAGAAATGTAGGGACATGTACCCAACTTATTCCCTATCACTTATGTATTGATATAAACTCTGCCATATTCGGTATCTTTCGGCTGCATTTTGAATGTTCTAAATGTTCATTTATATATGTTGATACCAGTGGAAGGCATTTGTGTTACCAGAATCTTATATAAATCTTAATAGTTTCTTTATCAACATCCAATCAAAGACCAGATGTGAAACATATATGCCTGAGGACAAAAGTTTGTAAAACTTCCCTTTCAAAAGCTACAATACCTCATTGGCTCACTCGAATCCTGAGGGTGTGACAACGTCACCCTATATAGATCACTGATCACCAGATCAGGGCGGTTCTTTTAGATTTAGGAATTCCAGGAGAAGATGCTGAGCTAAGAGCCTTAAAACCCACCCTAAACTTGAGGCCATCAGCCTTGACTTTCTATTCATCAAGATCCTCTGATTCAAACTGGTCTTTCTCATCAACTCACTTCAGCAGAGATCAAATGGAGCCCCAAAGTGCATCAGGACTCTTTTTCAAACAGGCGAGATGTGCAAGTATCAAACTTATTCTTATTAGCTGATACATTAAGTATAATATGCACCTTTTACAAAGGTGTGTTTGAACAAAGAAACTGATGTTTCCTTCGGGCTGTAGATCTGCTGAATACCAAATTGTACCATAGCTTCATGTCTTTTTTTTCTCCTCTCTTTACTGCTGAAGCTTTAACCCTTTTTCCTATGCCCACTGTATGTGTGTGTGTGTGTGTGTGTTAGACTAGTTTAAGTGTAAATGTAGTTAATAAAGTCTTATATGCATCACACTTGAGGTTGTTCATTGTTTGCTCATAACTGAAGTCCCTAATCATGCAGATTAGAGTAGTATTGTACAGAGTAGTATTGTACAGTAAGAAATCATGTTCCTTAAACAGGAAAGTAACATTCTTAGAATTGACAAACAGTTGACACTGAGAGGTCAAGTAAATACTTACAGCGGATCTAAAACTTTCTTCAAAATGTCTTTTTTCATTTAGTACAGCTTTAGAACGACGAGTGAGTTAATGATGACAGAATTTTCATTTTTGAGTGAATTTTAACTGTTGATTATGCTGAATGTTGAAGGATGCAAATCTAAGAAATTATTTATTTATTATTTATTTATTTAATTTTCACACTTTTATAGAGTCTGCATGAAAGTATCAGGAAGGCTGTTGTCTTCTTAGAAGGTCGACTTCCACAACTGACCAATCCTTACGCTGTTGCGATGACGTCTTACGCCATGTCCAATGCTGACAAACTCAATAAAGACATCTTGATCAGACACTCCTCACAAGGAGAAGGTCAGTCAAGTCAACAAGGCATCAAAAAGAGATGCACTTTGTAACAGTGCTCACTCCGACCCAAGTGTAAATAATAGAAGAATTACAGATGTTTTGTGGTGTAATGACAGCTGCTTGAGACAATCCTGTTTCTATTGCTGTGCTGTGTTTGAAACAGCCGGTCGGTCCTGGACTGTCCCTGGACAGCATCATCACTCACTAGAGGCGACGGCTTATGCTGTGCTGGCGCTTGTGAAGGCAAAAGACTTTGATAAAGCAGGAGAAGCAGTGCACTGGCTGAACAGACAACAGTCTCATTATGGAGGATCTGGCACCACACAGGTACATGAACACCTCATCATTTGACTGATAGACAGCAGAACAAGTGCAGGACAGGATTTAAATACTTTTCTGTATTTTCTAGGCGACCATCATGGTGTTTCAGGCCGTGGCAGAGTATCGCACGCAGGTGAAGGACCGACAAAACTTCAATATGGAAGTGGAGCTGTCTGTAGCAGGAAGAAGCAAACCTGTCAGATATACTATCAAAAGAGAGAATGCACACCTTACGTGGTCACACAAGGTGAGGAATAACTCATCTACTAGATTCAAACTGTTTGCTGCTCACGTCAGTTGAAAGTTTTTGTGGTTTGATATTAAATAAATAATTATGGGAGTCATAATTTTTAATCTCTACATCAAGAGTGTTTGGTCAGTGATATCTTCAGGTATCTCTATTATATCATGGATTTGATTATTCTGATGACTTGAGTATATCTGCATTCACTCAACAGGTGGAGATAAACAAGGACTTCAATGTAACTGCTAAAGGAACTGGAAAAGCCACTCTCTCAGTGAGTGTTCATGTGCGCTTATACAGTCAACAGCAAGATTAAAGTGTGTAACATCTAATCTGAGACGTTCGGCTGTTTTCAGGTTCTGACGATGTACTATGCCAGACCTGTTGAGAAGAAATCTGACTGTACTTTCTTTAATCTGACTGTTAAATTGGAGAAAGAAAATGAAAGTAAGATTGAGTTCATGCTCTTTATGTGGCACTTTCCATACATCCAGAGCTAAAATAAAACCTCCATAACATTTAATTATGTGCTGCTTTTTTATTTTAATTACCAATTGTTTTTTTTTAAAGCAAAACAAGGAGCCATTGCAAGTTACAAGCTCACTATGGATTTCATGTATGTGAAAAAAAAATCCTAAAAAATCCTACTACAATATAATAATTCTGAGGTCAAACAGACTCAAAAAGCTCTAGTGTGAAAACAGAAGATGGAGCAAAACTACAAAACCTGTTATTAAAATCTGCTCTTGATCTCCATCTTCACAGCTACAAAAGTGATAAAACCGATGCCACCATGACTGTTCTGGACATTGGTTTACCGACTGGATTTGAAGTTGAAGAACATGATCTTAAACAGGTATTGTGATGACAAACTTATGCAGTGATGTTTCTGTTTATAGAAGAGAAAACTAACACTAGGACATAAAGCATCCTGATCATGTCATGTATTGAGGTTTTTGTTTTCTTATGTTCTTGTCCTCAGTTGTCTTCAGGGAAGGAGAGATACATTCAGAAATATGAAATGAATGAAGTTCTGTCAGAGCGAGGATCCCTCATCCTCTACTTAGATAAGGTATCACAAACTGTTGTCTGATGATTTCGTAAACAGAGTCAATCTTGTTTTCTTTTGATCAGGAAACGTGATATTGTTTTATATTTCTATGAAATATTGTTGAGTTCTTCATTCTGATTGGCTGACAAAGTGCTTCATTAATATGCAGTATCTGCACATCTATAAAGTTTTATGTCACTGCATGTTCACCTTTAAGTACATTTTGGACAACATATAGTCATATTTCACATAATATTATAATCACAAGAGAAAGTGCATACATATAGCCTATGGCTGCAACTAGTGGTCGAACTGTAATTGTTTTTTTATTTTAATTATAAATGAAAATCAGGGGAGATGGTGTGGTCAAGTATTTCTTTGGTGGGGCAGGGGGTCCCAAAGATAACTTTACACAATGGTTACAAAATTTGTCTTATGTTTAAACACATTTTAATTTGAATTTAAATTAAGCTTTATTAAATGAACTATGGTTTATAAGCTGTTTTCTTTTTGGACTGTGAAATGGAGGGGATGTTTGTTGATAATGATAATTAAATGATATTTCGCTGAATGTTTTTTTTTTTTTTGTGCTGGCATCTTGGCTGATTTAGGCTTGTCATGGACAAGTAGGTGGCAGCTAACTCCCTGTTTAATAAATGATTCACTGAATCATTGATAAACTGAATCATTCAAATCAAATTATTCGTTCAAAATGGCTGATTCAATTAAAACGTAAACAAGTGACTATGTTTATGAATGGATCGTTGATTCACTGGCTCACTTGATTTATTCAAAAACAAATTCATTCAGGATTGAAACACCACGGTGTTGCTCTGCACTACTGTATAAAATTAATAGCACATTTGAGATTGTGACACGAGCTGATGATCAGGAGAGTAATTTCTTTCCTTACTTTAAATAAAAAGGCATTCTAACTACATTCTAATGGGCTTCATCAAGCAGTGAATGCTTTTAGACACTTGTTTGTTTTTGCAAAGTGAGTGACACACTCAATAATGTCATCTCTCCGTCCTTCACACATGCAGCACAATAATGTTATATCGGGGGAGCTTGTGCATGAATTATTATGCATAAATTATAATTACTATAAGTAGAAAATTTTTATATTTCTTATTTGTTACTTTAACGTTATACACAATACATTATTAATCTAAAGGGGATGGGAAGGAGGATGGTGGTTGTCTTTTTTTTTCAATAAGGGGAATGCCACCCCCCCTCAGTTCAAGCCCTGGTTGCAACAAATTTAAATTTTGTTTTCTGTCAGCTATGCAACACACAAAATAGTTTTTTTAAGTGTAAATGCAACTATAGTTTTATTTTTTTATTAGATAATTATTATTATTTTTAATAGTAGTAGTAGTGGCTTGTGCATTTGTTAACATGGACAGTTTTCAGAGTAAAATATGACATGTAATCATAATTTTGCATTGGTTTCTGTATTATTAGGTTTCTCATAAAGAGAAAGAAGTAATTTCCTTGAGAATGCACCAGCTGTATGATGTGGGTCTGCTACAGCCTGCTTCAGTCACAATATATGAATATTACTCACCAGGTGAGCTGCACACACACTCACCCATCTTCTTACATGAACTCTTAAGATCATTTAAAGTGATTTCCAAATGAAAACAATACACTGACGTAAGGGGAGGGCAAGTAATAAATAAATACACGTTGCTCTGGTATAACAGATTTCTACAACACAAGAGCAGATTGTTTTTAAAGTGCAGAACGTTGGTTGGTCAAATGCTCTGTTTTAAGGCTGAAGGTGTGTGTGACATGCTGCTGTGTTTGGGATTTTTTGGAAAGATTTAACAGAACTAGAAGGCTGTTGTAGTCACCTTTAATTAAATGCATGTGTGTTTCAGATGCACGCTGTACAAAGTTCTACCACCCTAAAAGGACAGATGCTGCGATATACAAACTGTGTAAAGGAGACCTGTGCCTGTGTGCAGAAGGTATTACAATTATAATTTTTTTTATTCACCAGATATTTTTATATAAAGACATTCACAACTTGTCATAAGATGCAAATATTCTTCATTTAAGTAGTTTAAATGTTCTGTGTCATTTTATTTATTATATATATATATATATATTAGTGGTGGGCCGTTATCGGCATTAACGTGCTGCGTTAACGCGAGACTCTTATCGAGCAATAAGAAAAATATCGCCGTTAATCTATTCTCAAAGTTGGGTTGGGAGCTGGGTCTATACTAAGCAAGCTATGATGACTTTCACCTTGATATTTTATATAACCGACTGGCTGAGGTCAGCCTAAAAAGATGCTCAGGACAGTTGACGAGCCACTGCTGCGCATAGCACACGAGAGAGAGATAGACGCGTATCACGGACATCGACACTGAACCGAGCTCTCTTCTGCGAAGTTCTCCTCGAAGTTCCTCTTGCACCTGAACGAACAAATACAAATCGCAGTTTGAACAAACAAAAAGATGTGAAAGAGCCCAACTCAGTACTCGCGGTGTTCTGGTGTTCAGGGCTCACGCAGAGAAAGGCGTCTCAAAACACTTGAACATCGAATTTGCTTATTTTTGCTCTTGTGCCGACAAATACATACAAAATATGTCAAAATATCCACCTTGGAAATTATGCTCGAAAAAACTGTCAGTTATTTCTTAAGTGAAAGTAAACAGTTGAGTAAAAAAATGGGATGTGTTCATCGTCTCTTAAAGTGACCGCGCCTAATTTAGCTACTGTCTGCTGTAATGTTAATCCAAGAAAATGAAAATGAAAATCACTCACTGCTCTTGACTGCATTACTTTGTAGTTTTTACAGTCAAACCAAAAATTATTCAGCAACCAGATATAATTTTTGATATATATAGCAAAACTGTAATAATGTGAGAAATGTTGAAAGTGTCTGAATAAATGTAGGTTTGATTGTATATTTCATTTTTACATTGAAGACTATCCAGTGCTATTTTACATTTAATTGTTTCTGTATCTTGACACCTACAAACTTGAAAAAAACTTAAACATTGGTGTGAAACAGGCGTAAGGTTGTTTGCACCTTGTGCAATGTGGAATTAGTTTACAGCTTTTTCAACCACTTTGTGATGCATTTTGCAAACAGGAGATGAGCCCCTTTTCTAATGCACCCCCTAGCTTGATAAACCCCTTCTCAAAGACTTACTGTTTGTCATTTTTTTTGGGTAACACACATATTCTGAATGTCTTCGGCAGAATTCGAATGAGCCATTTGAATCTAGATTAATCTAGATTAATTTCAAGATCACAGTGAGATTAATCTAGATTAAAAAAATTAATCTATGCCCACCACTAATATATATATATATATATATATATATATATATATATATATATATATATATATATATATATATATATATATATATATATATATATTATTATTATTATTATTATTATTATTATTATTATTATTATTATTATTTTTACTTTTTATGAATGGAGGAAAATGTTTTGTTATTAATGTGTTTAAAAAAAGAAAAAAAAAAAATCACCATCTCATAACACAGAGAACTGCAGTTACCAGAAGAAGAATCATGTCGGAGATGAGGAGCGTTCGGATAGACCCTGTGAAGCTGGCATGGATTATGGTAAACACACGTTCTCCCTCCACAGCCATTGAGGTCCAGTCTCACAGCTCTGATATAACACCAATATAACACGACTGTTTGACAGTTTAGTCTCAACTCTGATATAACACCAATATAACACGACTGTTTGACAGTTTATAAAGTCACAGTGGTGGGGATGGATCTGAAACAGCACTCTGACATCTATGACATGAAGGTGGAGCTGGTGCTGAAAGAAGGTACAGTTTATTATTATTCTGTGTCCATCTTAAGAATATAGCTGACAGTTATTATTTTTACTATTTTTTTTTTTTTTGTGTGTGTGTGTGGAATATATGTTAACATATTTTATGTGAAATATCTTATTCAGGTCAGTATTAAATAAAAAATAACATGCATTTTATAAGACCCCTCATATTTTGGTAAAATAATTAACATTTTGCAGATTCTGCAAAGTGTATGTAAGCTTTTGACCTCAACTGCACTGAAAAAAGTAATAAGTAAATTTATTAATTTTTATTTGGCAAGTTTTTGCACAAGCATTTTTCAAGTAAATTTAACACATTTGGAAATTAAGTAAATCTACTAAGTTAAGTAAAAATAATAATAATAATAATAAGTACATTTTATTGAGTAAAATTTAATTAAATAATATTAAATTAATGCATTTAGCAGACACTTTTATCCAAAGCAACTTACAGTGCATTCAGTCTAACAATTTTCACCTATCTTGTGTTCCCGGGGAATCGAACCCCCCAACCCTGCACTTGCTAATGCAATGTTCTACCACTGAGCTACAGGAACACTTCAAGATTTTGTGAAAAATAAGTGAAAATTTAATTTACTTACTTTTTTATTTTGGAAAAGTTTTTACACTAACAAAAAAACCAAAACAGATATTCTAGAAATTTCTAAATGTAAAATATTTTTTTTTCAAAACAGTTTTATCAAATGAGGGTAAATAAGTCTCTCACTTCTGTCCCTTTAAACCAGTTTACAGCAAAGACAGCACGAAGGACTGGATGCACATGATAAATATTCTGCAATTAAGAAAACAGACAAAAGAAATAGCACTGTAAAACCCGATAAGTAAACTTTACTCAAACCGTTTGAGTAAAAAGATTGCCTTGATTTAAACCATGTAAGTTTTAAAACTTTGCATTTAAGTAATTAAGTGATTAACTAAGTGCTGATTGAGAATTAGTGATGAACAGCTGCTGTTAACAAACAGAATCACTGAAGAAAAGAGAAACACAAGAACTACTACAACTGACTTCAGACACAGCCTTAGATGAAATCAACTGAAATAAAATACATGAAATCTCTCAAGATCTGATTAAACAACCCCACAAACAGCATCACCAGCTCCACTTATTAATAACCAGACTGACTTTATTTCTGTCATACGTCTACAGAAGATCTTATTGAGAATGAACTAAGGTTTAGATGTTGATTTATTGTTTCATTTGAAGTAACCATGTTAGAGATCAGTGTTTGCTTCAGTTGGGCTCTTGACCCTTGATTTCTGTCTAAGTCTTTTCTCTGGCTGTTATAACCGTGTGTTTCTAAAACACATTTGTTGTAACTCAAAAGCCCAGAAAACTTATCATCAGGTGTTAACCTGTACCTAGGTGTAGGTTGTTATACTTTATATTGGTGATGATAATCATCAATTATTTATCTGTATGGGGTCTAATCTCTGGAGAAGTAGATGTTGTGTAATCAGTTGAAGTGATTCTAGTAAAAGTGATATTAAGAGCCAGTGATTCTGTGATGATCAGTTAATATAAAAATGACATTCTAAACATTTTG
>NC_068375.1:11241884-11263524 GCF_023724105.1 Carassius gibelio
CGAGTGTGAACGAGTCACAAACCCACTATCTAGCCTCTATGTGGTGATTGAATCCCGCAATTATCAGCTATGGACAGTGTTTGGAAATTGTTGTACTACTGTAAGACTTTCACACACATCAACATTCACTTGATGAGATCCTACAATTTTACATTGCTTTGTTTACTTTCTTTTGTTTTTTGTTTTTTTGTACTGTGGTATGTTTAGTCTAATAAAGAGGAAGGAGACCGGGGTTGACGTACGGGGCTCGTGGGATACTTCACAGTCTCTTTCGACGTTTCACTACTGCAGTCTTCATTCCTCTCACTCGGCAGCTCTCCAGCTCCTCACTCCCACAAGTCCCCGTCTCTCTCGTTCTCCGCTGGTCCTCTGCCGGCTTAAATGCCGGTTCCCTACGCCAATCACTGTATGCAGCCCCCCCCCCCCCTTCCTGGAGAGGAAGTCGGCCACAGCCATCTGTGCCCCCGGCCTGTGTATCACCTTGAACTTAAAGGGCTGTAAAGCTAGATATCAACGGGTGATTCGCGCGTTAGTATTCTTCATGCGGTGGAGCCACTGGAGGGGCACGTGGTCCGAGCAGAGGGTAATATCGAAGGCCCAGGAGGTAATATCGAAGGATGAGAACTGCTCACCTGATGGCCAAACACTCCTTCTCTATGGATCTGTACTTAGTCTCTCTCTTTGAGAGCTTCCGACTAATGTACAGCACCGGGCGGTCCTCCCCCTCCACCTCCTGGGACAGGACTGCGCTCAGCCCCCTGTCCGATGCGTCAGTCAAAAAAAAAAAAGGGAGAGAAAAATTAGGAGAGTGCAGGAGCAGCCCGCCACACAGGGCAACCTTAATTCGGGTAAAGGCCTGTTGGCACTGCTCCGTTCACTGGACCATATCTGGTACCTCCTTTTTAGTGAGGTCAGTCAACAGGCTGATGAGGTCCGAATAACGAGGAATAAACCTCCTGTAGTCTCCCGCCAGCCCCAAGAACTGCCTCACCTGCTTTTTGGTCTTGGGTCTGGGGCACCTGCTCGTGGCCCAAGTGGAAGCCCAGGTCTCAGGGCCCTGAGGACCACCCTCACATGCTCCATATGCCGCTGCCAGTTCCCACAATAGATGATAATATCATCCGGGTAGGCCGCGCCCTATGCAGCATGGGGCCGCAGCACTCGATCCATAAGACGTCACTTCCTGTTTGTTGTTGGCGGCTGTTCTGTGTTTGAGCTCCATCACTATATTCTTTTCATTGACTATTTTTAACTTAAAAATCAATTTTATACATCATGCGTGTGAATATATCCTCTATTGTATTCTACAACAAAAACAAACAGCTTCAGGATATCATGTCGCGTAATCCACTAAGACCAACGCGGAACGATGTCCCCGTGCCGATCGTTCTAACGGCCCGATGAGGTCCATACCAATTCGTTCGAAGGGGACCTGCACTGGGAATAGGGCGCAATGGCACTTTTGGGGTGGCCGGGTTTGGGTTGACATTCCCGACAAGACGCGCACCACCTGCGCACGTTCTCATGAATGCCCGGCCAAAAGAATTGGGTCGTTAGACGATTTAGTGTCGTTGTTACTCCTAAGTGCCCTGCCATAAGGATTACAGTGCGCCGTCTGGAAAAGCATTTCCTGATGGCTCCGAGTTACTAACAATTGGGTTGTATCTGATTTTGTCTGAGCGTCGCGGGTCACTCAATACAACCGGTCCTTGATAATGGCAAAATACGGATGCGATAGCGGTCGCTCAGGGTGGAGGTGTTTGAGTGTTTCGTCCTCGGACTGTTCCAGGAAAAAGTCATCGCGACTGGAAAGGTTAAGCCTCGCCACGCCGCTCGGTTCCCCTGAGACCGCCCCGCCAGGTCCTGGCACAGATTCTCCCACCTGCGTGCTCGCCCCGCCCCCGGCCGGTTCTTTCCCCCGACGGCATCCACTGTCAAACACCCCAATAATTGCTGAAACGCAATTCCAAAGATTAGCGGATGCCGGAGGCACGGACTAACGGCCACCTCCACATTATGCTTTTGGGCCATTATGGCTTTTACAGGGTATTCCACTATATCCCCGTGCACACAACTCACCTTTACCATGCGGCCCGTATCCAATGCCCCAGATTGTATCAGGCTTTGATGGATGGAGGTCTGGTTACAACCTGAATCCACCAAAGCCTGATAGGTACCCCCCTTAATACTCACGGGTATTTGGTACAGCCCGGCTTGATCGGGGCAGCCTGCGGGTCATCCGGGATCCGGACCAGTGTCCCCACCTCCATAACCGGGCACCTATCCTCAAAATGGCCCGGATCCCCGCAACGCCAGCAGGCCAGCCCAGGCCTCGCGCCCTGGCTGCAGGCTCCTTCCCCATTCTCCAGCGGGGGGCGGGCCTCGGTGGCCCTGCCCAACGGGACCTAGGGAGAGGGACAGATTTCAGGGCAGGGAGGGAGGGGGAGACAGGGGAAGAGAGAGAGAGAGAGAGAGAGACAGAAGGAAGGGGCTCGCCGACCCCGGAGCACGCCGCCAGCTGATCTTCTGCCAGTTGGATAGCCAGATCCAGCGACGCCGGGCGGTGGCACTGGACCCACTGGGCAGTCTTCTTCGGGAGATGGGAGATGAACTCTTCCAGTACCACCGTGCTGATGATGGTCTCGGCGTCGCTTCCTCTGGCCAACAGCCATTTGCGGCACGAGACCCGGAGCTGCTGTGCCAAGACAAAGGGCCGGCCTGCTTCTGTCAGTTCCAGTGACCGGAAGCGCTGACGGTGTTGTTCGGGGCTGAGGCCGACCCTCTGGAGGATGACTCTTCTAAGGTCGGCATAGACCAGGAGGTTCGGGATGGGCAGTTGTTGTGCCGACTTCTGGGCCTCCCCCGACAGCAGTGGGATCACTCTGACAGGCCAGCTGTCCATCGGCCACCCACATGCCTCCGCCGTTCTATCAAAGCGGTTGAGGAACGCTTCCGGGTCATCGGTTGGCCTCATCTTAGTGAGCGGCATGTGGGGGTTGGGCCGGCACTGGGGAAGGCCGTCCTCATTCGACCCTTCCGGTCCAGCAAGCACCATAACAGCTCGCGGTCCTCCTGCTGGGCCTGCATCATGGCCTGGAACCGGTGTTCATGGTCAGCCTGCAGATCCAGCAGGGCTTTGTGTTGTTCCTGATGCAGGCCCACGAGCGATGTTATGATGTCCGCAAATGGCGATGTCGATGATCCTGACGGAGTCTGCATGGCGGAATCGTTCTCCTTCCTCCCCGGTTTCGGCACCAGTGTGGTATGTTCAGTCTAATAAAGAGGAAGGAGACCGGGGTCGGCGTACAGGGCTCATTAGATACTTTATTTAAATATAAATAACACAAAATAAACAAACGCGGCAGGTGCGCGCACTTCACAGTCTCTTTCGACGTTTCACTACTGCAGTCTTCTTTCCTCTCACTCGGCAACTCTCCAGCTCCTCACTCCCACGAGTCCCCGTCTCTCTCGCTCTCCGCTGGTCCTCCGCCGGCTTTGCTACAAGTGTGACTGAATCATATATTAATTATTAATAATATTAATAATGTTCATCATCTGGCTGACTACGACTTGTATATACATTTTTCTAGAAATACTGTCATACGTGCACAAACTGACAGTCAGTGGAAAGAGTAGAGATGTGACCTTGGCATCCTGGCTCAATTCGCCCATTGGCCTCTGACCATCATGGCCTCCTAACAATCCCCATATCGTCGCATGACGTCGCATCATTCAGGTGGATGCTGCACACTGGTGGTGGATGAGGAGATACCCCCCGACTATGTAAGCGCTTTGAGTGTCTAGAAAAGCGCTATATTAATGTAAGGAATTATTATTATTTATTATTATTAGTCACCACTTATAAGCTATTAGTAAATATTGTAGAAACTTAATTTTCTGTAAAGTTGCTTTGTAACGATTTGGATTGTAAAAAGCGCTATACAAAAAATTTGAATTGAATTGAATTAAATGCCTTTTCCCCCGGCCACATGTACTTTTGTGTAATTACACTTTTGGCTCTATGTAGCTTTAACCCTAAGGTATAAACAGAGTTTAGAATGGTGAAACCCGGTTTCCTGACATTTTATCCTACCCGTCAGATTGTCCTACAAGGGCTTACAGTGCATGCGCACATCGATATTGCATCATTTTTGTCACGCTGAACAGCACGCCAATAATGTTTTACTACTCGCACATGGATTTCTTCATGTAAGGTAAGTTATTGACTATTTTTGTTAGTATTGATTATACCAAGACTGCTAGAATTAATGAGAACTGAATAATGTCACATTACATAACCAGCTAGCAGCAGCAGGGATCATCTTTGTTATCATTTTTTCATTGAAAAGTTAGGCTATATATTAGGTTATATGAAAAATCTGATTAGTAAACCATTTCAAAAAATTTTTATGTAAAAAATAATTTCTCCATTATAGTTACACTGCAAAATCAAACTAACAGTTGACCTAACATAAATAAATAAATAAGGCAACCTATTGAACTCGATCAACTTAAATTAATTCAACTTGAAAACAAAATATATATAATTTATAATCTGAATAAGTCAATCTACTTAATTTTTGAATTAATAAAGTGTTAAACAACCAAACACTCTCAGAATTGTACACTGCTTAACTTCTATAATAATCCTTTTTTATTTGACAGATTTAAGTGTATGTTCAAAGCCTTCTACATAGTACTTTTTTCTTGTAAATGAAGACAAGCATTTTTGCTTATAGACACATGCCTTAATTAAATTGCAATGAGATGCACATACATTTTGTGTTCATTATTAAAATATTAAAATTGTTTTAAATTTAACTATCTTAATTTATGCTGCTGCTGTTGTCACTGTCAGTTAGCTGTCATGTGGATCAGAGTTTATATTTTTATTGATTTAAAATGTATTGATCCTCACCATGGTTGAAAATCGTGTGCAGCTAACTGACAGTGACAACAGCAGCAGCATAAATTAAGTTAAATTTAAAACAATTTTAATATTTTAATAATGAACACAAAATGTTTTCAAGCAGCAATGCATGCTGGAAACTTGTGCAATATTGTTCCATGTAAAATTGTTTATTCAGATGAACAAATACGTGAATATCTAAGTAAGTTAAACAAAACAGCTTTTGCTAGTGACATGTTGTTGTTGTTGTTTTTTTTTTTCATTTCACACAAAACATTAAACTGACTTCTACTAAACATTCTTTTTTCAGGCTACTTTTTTCCATTGGTTAGTTGGACTTTTTGAAAGTTGGATTTTTTGTGTATATATAGTTCCCTATCTGTCGGTCACTACGAGTTATGTCGACCGACAAATGGGGTCTCACTTGGGAGGCCAATCATCTCTGATTTTAAGAGAAAACGCCAATGAAATTGGCAAGTGGATTAACACACCTGAGCCACTCCCCGTGCCAGCGGGTATAAATAGGGCGACAGGTGCATCCACTCATTAGATTTTTGCTTCGGAGCCGAGTAGTCGATGAAGAAGATCACTACAAAGCCATTCATCTTTGTTTTTGGTAGAGCTGTTCCTGGTCGGTGTGACGGCGCGTTACAGTGGTGTCCCTGCGAGCGGCGATTCCCCTGGGCGCTTCGGCTAAAAGAGACAGTTCTCTAAAAGAGCAAATCACGGACGATTCGCGTCTTTTTCAAGATGCCGTTTCGTCCGTGTCCTTCTGGATGCGGTCGTTTCCTGTCTTCGGTTGACGGTCACGAGCGTTGTCTGCAGTGTCTGGGCGTCCAACACGCTGAGGCTGCGCTCGTGGATGATTCATGCGTCTACTGTGGGCGTATGAACATGGCAGCGCTGCGATCGCGTCTCTCACTCCTCAAGGGGAGTGCAGCAGACCCCTCTGTCGCCACCCGTCCCGGTCTCTCTGGCTCGAGCAGAGGGCCGCCGGCTGGCGCTCTGGGAGATCTGAGGATCACAGTGAGAGCTTCTCCGCCGGGCCACGCCCCACGGACCTCTCACTCCTCACGCAGCGACTGTCCCGTGCAGCTGCCGATTGATTCTGCTGGGCCGTCTCACAGCGGTCCCAGCGTGTCTTTCGGTGCGCCGCCCGAGGACCAGATGTCGATTGCTGCATCGGGGGATGGGTTATCGACCTCTGAGGATGAAGGTTCGGCGGGGCTGCCCCCCTCGGGTGTTGTCGCTACTGCCGAATCGGACTTGGAGTTGTCGGCCATGCTTGCCCGGGCAGCCGTGAGTATCGGACTGGAGGTGACTACACCGCCCAGTCCCGAGCCCTCACGGCTGGATGATTGGTTTCTCGGCGCGGGACGCGGCTCACAACCTCGTTCTGCTCCGGTGCCTTTCTTCCCGGAGGTGCATGAAGAGGTGACGAAGTCGTGGACGGCCCCTTTCACGGCCAGAAGCCGCTCTTCTCCCTCTTCCATCCTCACCACCCTCGATGGCGGGGCAGCCAGGGGGTACGTAGAGGTTCCCCAGGTGGAGAGGGCGGTTGCGGTGCACTTGTGCCCACAAAACGCCGCCACTTGGAGGAATCGTCCGCGCCTCCCGTCCAAGGCCTGTAAGCTGACGGCCGCACTCGCTGCCAAGGCTTACAGTGCTGCGGGCCAAGCTGCCTCTGCCCTGCATGCCATGGCTATCCTGCAGGTACACCAAGCCAAGGCACTCAAAACCATGCACGAGGGTGGTACCGACCCGGGGTTGATGCAGGAGCTGCGCACGGCGACCGACTTCGCCTTACGGGCAACGAAGGTCACGGCGCGGTCCCTCGGGAAGGCGATGTCCACGCTGGTGGTCCAGGAGCGGCATCTCTGGCTGAACCTGGCTGAGATGAGGGACATGGACAAAGCGCGCTTTCTCGACGCCCCCATCTCCCAGGCAGGCCTGTTCGGCGACACTGTCGAGGACTTTGCCCAGCAGTTCTCGGCGGTACAGAAGCAGACTGAGGCCATCCAGCACATCCTGCCCCGACGTGTCTCTCCGGCTGCCACCGTTCCGTCGCGGGTAGCGCCTCAGCCTGCTCGTCGCCGTGGGCGCCCCCCTGCGTCCTCTACGCCAGCTCCGCCCCGTGCTGAGAGTTCTTCGAGGCCGGCGCGTCGAGCCCCGCGCAGGAGAGCGGCGCCCCCCGTGTCACTCCCGGCTGCGAAGTCCTCCAGGAAGTCGACCAAGCGGCCCTGACACGGGCAACTCGGAGATGCGGAGAACTGCTCTTCAGGAGATGGCGAAGACAGCGCCACTCCTTCCCCCGGAGGAGGGCCGGGCGGAGAATCTTCAGTTTCTGTTTTGTTCTGTTCCGCCACTGGCCGGACGGCCAGTGGTACCCACATTTTCAATAAAAGAGCAAATTCTCCTTCCTCCGAGTTGCAAGGCTCGTGGCTTGACAATGAGCGACGCACAGCTTCCTCACTCTCACCCACGACGCCCCCTTTCGCCAGCGGCCAAGAGGTCGCGGTTCGGAGACGCAACGCCTCTCCACGCGTCTCTGGCCAGTTCCTCCGGGAACACGAGGAGTGTGGTTGCGATGACCCAGGACGCAGTGCCTTCTGGGCTTTCCGGCACGACTCCCCATCGCTGCACCACTGCGGGTATGTCGACTGTCCCTTTGGTGCCACTTGTACGGTATCTGGGAGCGTGGCTTGCGCTGCCCAACCCGTCACGCTGGCTCATCCGGACGGTTCGACTCGGCTATGCGATTCAATTCGCCCGGCGACCCCCCAAGTTCAATGGCGTGCTCGAGACTTCGGTGGCAGTCCAGGACGCCCCTGTCTTGCGCGAGGAGATTGCTGTCCTCCTGGCGAAGGATGCAATCGAGCCGGTCCCTCCAGCCGAGATGAGGACGGGGTTTTACAGCCCTTACTTCATCGTGCCCAAGAAGAGCGGTGGCCTTCGACCTATCCTGGATCTGCGAGTCTTGAATCGGGCCCTACACAAGCTCCCGTTCAGGATGTTGACGCAGAAACGCATTATCAAATGCGTCCAGCCCCAGGACTGGTTTGCAGCGATCGACCTGAAAGACGCGTACTTTCATGTCTCTATCCTCCCTCGTCACAGACCGTTCCTGCGCTTTGCTTTCGAGGGTCAGGCATGGCAGTACAAGGTCCTCCCCTTCGGGCTCTCCCTGTCCCCCCGTGTCTTCACGAAGGTCGCGGAGGGCGCCCTTGCCCCACTTTGGGAAGTGGGCATCAGGATCCTCAACTATCTCGACGACTGGCTCATTATGGCCCGGTCCCGAGAAGAGTTGTGCGATCACAGGGACTTCGTGCTTCGGCACCTCAGTCAGTTGGGGCTTCAGGTCAACCGAGAGAAGAGCAAGCTCTCCCCTGTGCAGAGAATCTCTTATCTCGGTATGGAGTTAGACTCGGTGAGTATGACGGCACGTCTCACCAGCGAGCGTGCCCACTCAGTGCTGAACTGCCTGAGTTCCTTCAGAGGCAGGACAGTGGTACCGCTGAAACACTTTCAGAGGCTCCTGGGGCATATGGCATCCGCAGCCGCAGTCACGCCGCTCGGACTGCTTCATATGAGACCACTTCAGCACTGGTTACACTCCCGAGTCCCGAGATGGGCATGGCGCCGCGGTACACATCGTGTCACCATCACACTGATGTGTCGCCGCCTATTCAGTCCTTGGTCGGACCTTGCCTTTCTACGGGCCGGTGTGCCCTTAGAACAAGTGTCCCGGCACGTTGTTGTCACAACAGATGCCTCCAACTCGGGCTGGGGCGCGACATGCAACGGGCAGGCAGCCTCAGGGTCCTGGACAGGACCTCGACTGCTTTGGCACATCAACTGCCTGGAGTTGCTGGCAGTGCATCTAGCTTTGCGACGGTTTCGTCCGCTAGTGCTGGACAAGCACGTGTTGGTCCGCACGGACAACACTGCGGCTGTTTCGTACATCAACCGACAAGGCGGGTTACGATCACGCCGCATGTCTCAACTCGCCCGTCATCTCCTCCTCTGGAGTCAGACGTGGCTCAAGTCGCTGCGCGCTGTCCACATCCCGGGGGAGCTCAATCGTGCAGCCGACGCGCTCTCACGACAGCTCACTTTCCCCGGGGAATGGCGACTCCATCCCCAGACGGTCCAGCTGATTTGGAGTCGATTCGGGGAAGCCCAGGTAGACCTGTTTGCTTCCCACGAGTCCTCCCACTGCCAGCTGTACTATTCCCTGTCCCAGGCCCCCCTGGGCACAGATGCACTGGCACACAGCTGGCCTCGGGCTTTACGCAAGTATGCGTTTCCCCCAGTGAGCCTGCTCGCACAGACACTGTGCAAGGTCAGGGAGGACGAGGAACAGGTCCTGTTGGTTGCGCCTTACTGGCCCACCCGGACCTGGTTTTCGGAACTCATGCTCCTCGTGACAGCCCCCCCCTGGCGCATCCCCCTGAGGAGAGACCTTCTCTCTCAGGGGCTTGGCACCATTTGGCACCCGCGTCCAGATCTCTGGAACCTCCACGTGTGGCTTCTAGACGGGACGCGGCAGACCTAAGTGATCTGCCCCCAGCGGTGGTAGACACTATCACTCAGGCTAGAGCCCCTTCTACGAGGCAGGCCTATGCTCTGAAGTGGAGTCTGTTCACGAATTGGTGTTCTTCTCACCGAGAAGACCCCCGGAGATGCCCGGTCAGAGTCGTGCTTTCTTTCCTGCAAGGTAGGCTGGAGCGTGGGCTGTCACCCTCCACCCTGAAGGTGTATGTGGCTGCCATTGCAGCACATCACGATGCAGTGGACGGCCGGTCCCTGGGGAGGCATGACCTGATCGTTAGGTTCCTGAGGGGTGCCAGAAGGTTACGTCCTCCTAGGACACCCCTGATTCCCTCCTGGGACCTCTCTATTGTCCTGGCGGGACTTCAGAGGGGTCCCTTTGAGCCGCTGGATTCGGTTGAGCTGAAGTTCCTGTCTCTCAAGACAGCGCTCCTGATCGCGCTCACTTCCATCAAGAGGGTCGGGGACCTCCAAGCATTTTCGGTAAGTGAAGAGTGCCTTGTGTTCGGGCCGGCCTACTCTCACGTTGTCCTGAGACCCCGGCCTGGATACGTGCCCAAGGTTCCCACCACGCCCTTCCGAGACCAGGTGGTGAACCTGCAAGCGCTGCCCCTGGAGGAGGCAGATCCAGCCTTGTCGTTGCTGTGTCCCGTAAGAGCGCTCCGCATATACGTGGACCGCACCCAGAGCTTCAGAAGCTCTGAGCAGCTCCTGGTCTGCTTTGGAGGTCAGCAGAAGGGGAAGGCTGTCTCTAAGCAGAGGTTGGCCCACTGGATAGTGGACGCCATCGCCTTGGCTTACCATTCCCAAGGCGAGCCGTGCCCCCTGGGGGTGAGGGCCCACTCCACACGGAGTGTGGCCTCCTCCTATGCGTTGGCGCACGGCGCCTCTCTGGCAGACATTTGTCGAGCTGCGGGCTGGGCGACACCTAACACTTTTGCGAGGTTTTACAACCTCCGTGTAGAGCCAGTTTCCTCCCGTGTGTTGGGTAACAGGTAATTGGCGGGAAGGGCTGGCTGGGTGTCTCGCTTGCTGCGCCATTCCCCCTAACACGGGGATGTGAGCGCCTTCTTCTCCCAGTAGAGTTCCCCGGTTGGCGTACCCTGGTCGAGCATCCTCCAGCACCCTCGGCGTCAGACTTGGCGGAGCAGTCTGTCGCCAGGCCCAGTACTGGCGTTAGCATGCCCGGAGCCGGTCAGCCCCCGTACTGGGCTAGGTGTCCATATGGCTGGGTTCCCTGCGGGTAATCCCATATGTGTATTCTTCCACGGTAAGGTTTCCCTCTTGGCAAACCCGTGTCTTTCCTTGACAGATCGCTCTGTCGGTCTCTTCTGGCAGCCGTCCCATCCCTACTCCAAGGTAGGACCTGCCTCAGAGACCCCTTCCATATGTAGTACTGCCCCCTGGGTCAGTCCATATCAGTATATCCACATGTCACCTCCCTACGGGTAGGATGTGGTCTACGTAGCGACCCTTCCTAAAGGCTCGCTTCCCCATTGTCTTGCCAGCTGAAAGAACAAATAAGGAAGATTTGAAGCAATCTTTCACTGAAGGTTGAAATCCCTTCCATTTACTTTATGTGGGCGGAACAGCAGCATGGCCTTCTCCAGCAGCGATGTACTCACCCTTTGGCCCCTTCGGTACCAAGGTCAGTGAATTTGCGCTGGGGCTTTGGGAAGGTTACGACCTTAAGCGTAGCTTTTGTGGCACGCCAAGGCTTGTCAACAATTGCAGCGCCTCGGGGTTGTGACAAGGTTCAGGTTATGGCGTTTTCCATAGGACCCCATTTGTCGGTCGACATAACTCATAGTGACCGACAGATGGGGAACGTCTCGGTTACGTACGTAACCCTCGTTCCCTGATGGAGGGAACGGAGACGTTATGTCCCCATGCCACAACCTTGAACCATTCGCTGTTGCCGGGACACGTTCTCGGCTCCTCAGCGTAAAACCTAATGAGTGGATGCACCTGTCGCCCTATTTATACCCGCTGGCACGGGGAGTGGCTCAGGTGTGTTAATCCACTTGCCAATTTCATTGGCGTTTTCTCTTAAAATCAGAGATGATTGGCCTCCCAAGTGAGACCCCATTTGTCGGTCGACATAACGTCTCCGTTCCCTCCATCAGGGAACGAGGGTTACGTACGTAACCGAGACGTTCTCTGCTTATTTGTGCTCCTTTATATACAGGTATGGAAGATAAATGAATCAATGTGTAATCTTCCCCATCATGCTATGATAAATCCAAAAGGCAGAACTTTCGTAGATTTGCGCTCAAATTCAACCTAAATGGTAGTTACAAACCCGATTCCAAAAAAGGTGTACAACACTGTACAAATTGTGAATAAAAACAGAATGCAATGTGGAAGTTTCAAATTTCAATATATTATTCACAATACAACAGATGACATATCAAATGTTTAAACTGAGAAAATGAATAATTTTAAGGGAAAAATAAGTTGATTATAAATTTCATGGCATCAACACATCTCAAAAAAGTTGGGACAAGGCCATGTTTACCACTGTGTGTGTGTGTGTGTGTATATATATATATATATATATATATATATATATATATATATATGGCTGTCCCAGAGAATTCTCTCAGATCAGGGTAGAGAATTTGTAAATGAAGTAAGTCCATTGAACATTTTTTTGTAATAATTTGGGTCAGGTTTATTTTAATAAGGACTGTTTCACTTTAAAATCATCCAACATGTTTATTTTATAGTGGTAGGACAATCTGATGAGGTATTTTGCACTGTAAAATCATCCTACATGTTTATTGTACAGTGGTACAGTAGGTAGACATTCAAAAGGACCCTTTTACCGCCGCACGCCGCCGCGCCATCTGTAAAGTGCATTTGCAGCTTTTGACCGCTGAGTAGCGCTTTAACCACAAGTTATCAAACAAGCGCATCAAAGCACATTTTCGCGAATAGATGTCAGTCCTGATATATTACATTTGACGGCTTCAGTCAGCGAAAATGAAAGAAAAACACTATAGTTTAAATATGTAATATATTTAATATTTAATATTCACAAATAAAAGTTTGGTACTTATGAAGTTATGTGCATTTCTTAAAACAAATTCAAGCAGGATAAATGTCAATCCTGTGCCTGAGCCTGTGCTTATATTTTCTCTAAACTACATGGTATTAAACCATATTTTAGATTTGACACATTTAAAAGGTGTGCAGTATTATTTATATTATATGAATTACGTCCTATATTATTCAAAATAAATTGTGGTTAACGTTGCATCGGAGCATTAAAAGTGGTAGCCTATTTTAGGGGGGTAGGCTACATGGATTAATATGCAAAATGTCAATATTTTCATATATTATGCCTATATTTTAATTTATATTTTAAAATTCTTTAGTAAAACAACATGTATTTTTGTTATCCATTACCTGTCCTTTATTTTGACAGATAACTTTTTGGGAATTTGATTAAGAAATTGTTGCATGTTTGTGTCTCATTATAATCAACAAAATGCACATGACGTAAAAAAGAGCTTTATTAATTGACAACTTGATTTTAAAGGGAGCCTTCTTTACTTGCTTTTAGGGTTGGGCGATAGCATATGGCCTAAAAAAATCCCTGATTTTTTAAGAAAAAATAATCCGATTTATGATTTAAATTGATTTTTAAAAAAATATTCAAAGTGACAAAGAACTTTTTCAAAACAAGTTTTAATATAGTTATTTATCATTCATTTAACAGTCAAATTTATAACTGAGACAAGATGATAAAAAACTGTAAAAATTATTATCTTAATGCTGGAAAGACTTTTATTTTTATTTCTTTTATTTTATTATTATTTGTTGTTAATACTAGCCCATCATGCATTTAACCATCCACTCGGCGTTAAGAGCTGTTCAGATTTAAATGCCAGCTCCGCAGTGATTCAGTGTCATGGACTGAGGACAGAGCATAGTCTATATTTCCATCTCGTTATGCCTATGGTTTAGTTTTTTATTTTTATTTTTTTATTATGTAACTAATTTGTAAATAGAGCAGACACTGTCTGTGTCTACACCGGACGTGAGAGTTGTCATTCGAAAAGTGAGTGTAAACTTGATGACAACACACTACAGTGTCAAATCATCTGAACACAGTGTCAGTACATTTTGTCATAAACAGAATGAGCATCAGTTCACTGATGGGGATCGTGTCCAGTGTAGGCCTATCCATCACTGGGTTCTGTTGTCTTTGGATCATGCCACTCGTGTCCGGTGTAGATCAGGCTTGTGTTTTTAATGGGTTATGATACAGCCCTGTCTGTTTTTAATGTTTTTTTATTTTTATTTTTATTAAGCATCTGTATTTACTGCTTGATCATATCATTGTATTATTTACTGCCAGGCGACCTACAAAAGTAAAGCTTGGCGATCCGAGCAACGAATATGGCTGCAGACGGTTGAATTTGGTAGATATGTTGTGCTTGTGCTGCCGCGGTCGTGTTTATTTCGTCTGGTGAGACTCTCCCTCTTTAACAGAGTCTGTGAGCAGCAACAACTTTTCCCCTGCCCTCAGAGCATCAGCTCGCGCACTGATACCAGGAACACCCTCTGCTTTCTCTCTGTTGCCAAAGTAATTCAGTATGTTTGAAATGTTTTCAATGTGCAAATCATGCTTTAACCCGAAAATAAACAGTAAAAGAAACAGACAAACTCCTTGAGAACTAGCCCGTATCATCCTGCTCGACTATTGCAGTCATTATAACCTTAAGCCATAGCTAAATACGTTTAACGTGAATTCTTGCTGAAATTGCAGTTATATTACAGGCTGTTGGCATGAATTGTACTCGTTATGGAGGCTCTTGGAGAAACCACGACGCTCAGACTCTTAAAAAAACTCCTCTCCTCAGTCCAGTCAAAATCACTCCACTCCGCTCATCCTCTCTGCTCAGAAGCATGTCTCGGTCTCAGACGCGCGGGGAGGGTTGAGCCACTCGGAATTATGTTAGCCCTGAGTGGAGCGTTGGTGTATGTTAAAAAGAAAACCAATTTTCCTTCAAACAAACCGATGTAAATTACACATTCAAATTAATCAATAAAATTGAATTATCTCCCAGCCCTACTTGCTTTCATACAATTTAATATAAAAAAATTGCAGCTGCATTTAAATGCAGGTGTGTAAAATATGTGCAAGGTTTGCACGACGCGAGTGATGCAGGACGTGCAGCATTTATTCTTAATTGTTTTATCTTCATTACAAATCTTGTTTGGTTTTATTTTGGATAATTGCATGTAAAAGATAATTTATGTTGTAATGCATATGCAAAATGTGAATTAATATTCATATTCAAGTGTTTGTGCAAAAATTATTAATGCGCATTAATGGCAGGGAGGAGCAGTCTTGATCACTTTAAGTTTTTCCTGATAATGCAGATATATGCAGTTATTTTACTTAAAATTGTGAAAGAGAAAGAGATTCACACCTTTATCTCGACCCACACAAGCCTTACATAACTACCCCCAAAAAACCCAACCCCCTCTAGCTGAACTGAATTCGGTCTGTTTTTTTTTTGGGCTGTGAGGAACGATGTGTTTTCATGTTACTGAGTTGAAACATGCCTGCAGTCACAGCAGCCTTACTCTTGTTATTCATTAGTTTCTCGTAGAAATAATGATAATAACACATTTTCAATTGATAATTAATCATTATTTTATTAAATGTATTGTTAAATGAAAAAAACATTCATTTCACAATCCGTCCCTTTGTGCCATCTGGTGGTAGTTTCGCGAATGATTTTAACATGGGACTGAATTAGTTACCGCCACGGCGGTAATGCCCATTTAGGCTGTCCACCTACTGGTACATTAGGATAATCTGAGGAGGTATTTTGCACTGTAAAATCATCCTACATGTTTATTTTATAGTGGTAGGACAATCTGATAAGGTGATTGGCACTGTAAAATCATCCTACATGTTTATTGTACAGTGGTAGGACAATCTGATAAGGTATTTTGTGCTGTAAAATCATCCTACATGTTTATTTTATAGTGGTATGTAACAGATATGCAGGTCAGCGATTCATGGGTTAAATTCTGTTTTATAAATTCAGACTGTTGGTACTAAATGCCAGCCTGGCTGGACTTAAATTACTTTACGATACCCATGCGAGCCTCAAAGGATACCTGAAACCCCCCCCAAATTCCTTAACACACACACACACACACAAAAAGAAACCTTTCTTTTTGTTCCTTACTTTTGTAAGTCCTTTATTAAATATGTATTTTGAATGTTTGTGTATTGCATAAAATGGTTAATCCTGGGTAAATGGTTAAAGTGCTGACTTATAAGTGGAAATGCTTGATTTCAATCTTATACTTTCTCAAAAAGAAATGTTCTGCAACCCCCACACTCCTTGGTAGCTCGTAAAATTTTACGACCACACAGGACCACAGGACAGGAAACCTAATCCTTACAAAAGAATGATAGAATGTACTCAAATGTAGTCTTAATGTGTATAGTATTGTTTTTGCGGTACATTAGAGGTTTCCCATATAAATTGGGAATATCTGCAGTGTTATCATGTGTTAATCAAATCTTTAAATGTGTGTAATTCTGCATTTGAATGTATCTTCATGTTTTGATCATTTGCACATATTAATTTTAGTATCTGTGTAATCGTCATGCTTTGACAGACCCATTTATCTAGAGCAAAGTAATGAAAAATGTATTTAATCTGGAATAATGAACTTGCTTTAATATTCCTGATGAAATCGGACAGGCCCTAAATCATCAGGGGGTTGTCTCAACCGAGACAAAGGAACTTTCCCTCCGCTTCAGATCGCGGACATTCATTGGATGCTCCCTCGAAAATGGGCGTGAACTATTTCAAGCTATAAGAATTGACCAAACAAGGTCCACTCTCTCTTCTTGCGCTTCTTCCTCTTCCCCGTTCTCGGATACGCTGCTCTCCAACGTTGTTTCCGCGCGGCCATAGGCACAGGGGGTGAGAGAAAAAGCCATTTTAATGGCTCCTTTAGAAGCTTTCGTTTCGTTCTTTTCTTTTCTTTACTAAGTTTATTCAACTATTCGCCTCTCCACGCAAGGAAGACGAATTCTGGAACAATGTTTGTTGAACCTTTCAAATACCGCGCGAAGATGAACGAACACCTCTTTGCAACAAAGGAACACGTGACTCCACGCTCACGCCAAGATCCAGCGCAGCTTGCACGCGCGTCACACGGCCTCCGGCCCACGCGCGCAGCTTTCAAAGGACCACGTGACATCACACGTGCGTCGCCGGTACCACGCTCACCCACTGGGCCATGCAAGTATCGTTTTCTATGGAGATTTAAATGCTGCTTTAAAGTGTTGCTATTATTTGATTCGTTGTTGGTTTCACTAAGGTTTACTGACTGATTTTCATACCTGAGCTCATTCTGTGATCTCTCTCGCTTTCTCCACTTCTCTCTCTCTCTCTCTCTCTCGCTCTCTCTCTCTCTCTCTCTCTCTCTTTTATTTGGATTCCGTTATGTCTTGTAAATGTTTATTGTCTGTATTTTCGTACGCATATTTACTCTGTGTGATTTGTAGTTTGATGTATTACTAGTTGAATTATTAAAAACCCATATATAAAATGATTGGCTTGGACTCCACCCCACTCACATTACGAGTCACTGAAATGTTTTGGTCTTTAGCTACAAGCTCTAAATTTAGAAACTAAATTTATCATAAGGATAGGATAATATTTTCATGGCCAGAGAATACTTTTCCTTGAATTATAAGGCGTGATAACTTTATTGAAAATTGATAGGTCTACAGTGGTGTGCTGGACATACCACGGTTTGATCTGCAGTAATTTACAGTAAGAGATATCACAATAATTGATATGAAGAATGTAATATTGACATATTAATGAGTAAATTACAGTGCCCTGTGATTAGTATTGGTATTGGCAATTGAGCTATTTTTCATAATCAATAAAATTAAATGTAACTGTCATCTGAGATATATATTAATCAAATTCTTGATTAATTATTCAAATTCCCTATATATCATTTGAGTTAATTACTATGTAAAACTCATTGTTGTTACATTTTGGTGGAGATAACGCGGGCATTTCAAACTTCGTTTTGTGAGCAATCAATCTGTGTATATGTTTTTTAATAATTTCTGCACGTGCACTATGAAATTATGTAACGTTACTTGTGAGATAAGTCGCAAGACGCGAACTCACTCCTAACTGACTGAGGCAAAAAGCTAGTCAGCGCGCTAGGTATTTGTAGAAACTTAACAGTACAGTCACTGTTATTTTTGATGAAAGTAAACTGCAGTATAATGTTAAAAGTATCCTGTTAAGAAAGACCAAAATCTTTTTACAGTGAAAACATTTTAATATGAATAATTAAAAGATAAAGAAATCTTTTATTAGTTGCAACATGTAAATCTGAACATGAGCGATGTTCCTCTGATTCAGTTAAAAAGGCCTTATTAAATATCGTTATTGAATTCATGGTAAACCACATGATATTCAAAAAAATAAACGATAAAAACTCCTGGTCTAGAATTGGCTTAGCTACCCGATTTTAAACCTAAAACATTTAAATCATAAGTGCTATTTTGATAAATGTCTATTGGAGTCAACAGTTGGAAAATTCCTGTTTTTATTACATTTGTGTTTCGGAAGTGAACGGATCCTTCCTTCAACCTATGTTAATATAGCACCTCAGAGATTAAAACTTTCTGTTTGTTACTTGTGATTTTTGATGCAGAAAATCAGCCTGACAAATGATCAGATAAATTCTAAGTCATATTGAAATTGTAATTCCTCTATCTAAACACTAGAGGGAACGTGTGGGTTAGAAATTTCAGGGTACGCCCTGCTTTCTGATTCCAGCTTGCATGAGTGCAAAGCTGCCAACCTGTGGCCATTTCAGATAATGCGCTCTGATTGCTAATTTATAATCCCCTGTGATGTATATTTGAATTGGATGTCTAAATTCTCGATAATTATTTGCATTTACAGCTTTGCTCGTGCGAATATTATTACAGGGAAACAAAAGAATGTTCCCTGCCTTTGACTGTTCACATTTACTTTGAGTTTAGTTCAAACATGATTTGAATTAAAATGTAATTGTTTAATAGTGGAAATCTAGATGTGTCAGGTCAACCACTGATTGACCCACTTAGAAGGTAAGCCATCTAGTGGCAGTCTCCTGTTAAATCGACTAACAGACCTCTGTCTTTTCCATTCTGTTTTGAAATTGCATGTCCACTTTTACCCTCTTTGATTGATCTCACACTGTTTGATTAATTTCATGATCATTAATGATAACTTACAAGCTATCAATGGTTATTATAGGATATTATTCCGATTTTCCTTTTAATTCTTACATGCTTATTTTAAATTTTGATTTAAACCAGTTTTGAATTTTTAATTTGAATTAAGTTTTCTGCTCAGCAGGTTAAAGACAGAGAAGCAGTACTTCCCCCCCCCCCCTTGTGGTGAAAACCAGCTACTCCTTCTCCCTTGTTTCATTACTGTTTTTTTTATTTAATGTTTATTATTTTGCTTCTCTCTTTTGACTTAGGTTATTTTGATAATTACCATTATTATCATAAATTCCTTTGTTTTGTTTTATCATGATTAGGTAAAGCTGTTACCTTTCCTCTCTACATATAGTTACTCAATTGATGTTAAACAAACCAAACCTTAATTAACTTTAAGTTTCCTTTGTTCATCCTTTGTGTATTTGATTGTAGAACTCCCTTGGTGATTGGACAGTCATCTCAGGTTTCCAGTGAGCAAGGCTGCCCGATCGGTGTTACCGATACTGGCTGCGAGTGAAACTCGGTCCCTCTTGTCTCAAGAGACATCAGCAATTTTGGCACTCCAAAGGTTGTGCTAAAAGTCACAAGCCGTGCTGTCCTGCGACACGCCAGAGTAACAGAGGACCGGGGACACTGCGGTTCAGTGTTTGGGGAGCACTGGGGAGGTTGACCAAGCCACTGGTTCCCACCTGAATGACTTCAATTCAACCAGGTGAACCAAAAATGATAAAACCTATCCACTTATTATAAGCCACAGAATATTAGATATTCCCCCGGATATATTTTCAGTGTTCTGACCCTTTTGCTTCTTTAAGCCACACCATATTTCTAGGTTTCCTACCCAGATAGCCCACTCACCTGTTGGCCCTATCTTAAAACCTAGCAGTAGGCTTAGGCCTCCTTATTCCCACTAACACATTGTGTTTCTATTGTTTTCATCTCATTTCAAGTGTTGTTTCACTTTGATCTTTTCTACCCTCTGTTCTGTTGTGATTTGTTTCTTTCATTTCACATAGAGACAGTAACCTGGGAGCCACCAACGAAGTTAAATAGTAGAGCGACAACCAGCAGCCGGTGTCATCACACGACCCGCTAGGCTACTGCCTGTCAAATCTCCATTTCAGGTCCTTCGTTGACCCAAGTTAATTGGCTACTTAACTGTCTGACTGTTTGCATCAGTCAGCCCCAAAATTCTCATAAACGGCACAGCCCGTATGAATATAGCTCGTTAAACGTAGAACGAACTTGCATTGGTCTTTTTGTGTGTGTGTGCTGTGCTTCTCTCGCCGACAGAGAATCAGGATGTTCCAGGCATCCAGTCCAGCAGTCCACGGGGGCCACCTCTCGACATGGTTGAAAGCAGTGACGACCCCCTTCCTGCCCAAGGATGCCATTAACCTGCAGCACCCAGAGCAACTAGACACCGAGCTAGATGAACTGATGGCACGCGATCCAAACCAAAGCGACTACTACAGAGAACTCGCCAGGATCTTCGGAAGCCTAGTTCCCATTCTCGTCGCCCAGGCACCGCTCAGTGAACGGAGCAACATCGCGGAGGAGGCCTGGAAGGACCAGGCCCCAACCCAGAGTCATCTTGATCAGCTTCTCCTCGAGACCCAGAACCAGCGCGAGAAAGAGGACGACACAGATCCAGAGCTACAGAAAGGAGTTGAAAGACTTCACAATGCCCTGCAAGATCTTCGCCTCGACACAGATCAAAGAGAACATCTGGAGAGAGAAGCCAGAAAAGAACTCAACAAAAAACTCCAGCAAGGTGACGCTCTCCTAAAAAGAGCAGAGACTGAATTGAAAGAAAGAGACTATAAAACCTGGGCCTGCAAAACACACTTGCAAGCGGCCCGAGCTAAATTCAACAAGCTCCAAGATGAACTTGACACTGTTCACACCGAACTGAGACAATCTCACAGGTTACAGAGTGGCTGGATCGGGGAAACGCACACCACAAAATTTCTCCCGGGCCGCCACTCCAACCCTTTCAGCCAAGAACCCAGAGCTGGAAAAGGGGGTGTAGTCTCCCTTCTAAGGAAATCACCAGCCAGCTTACAAGAACATCTGTCAACAACGGAGGGAAGAGAACCCTTCCAGAGAATGCATGTCACCAAACCCTGCACTGCTCACAGAGAACTTCACAAGCTAACCAGAAGCATCTCTACATTCAATCCAGATCCTGCAGGAGGACATGGCGTTCATGCTTCTTTACAAGCCATTGAATTTCATTTGCAAACTGTCGCTAACGTGACAGATGTGAATACATTGTACCTGTTAAAAATCACGTCCAGCCGTGATGTGCATTGCTTTCTGAATCGTCAACCAGAAACTGTCAAAGCGTACTACCAGCAACTGCTACCGACTTTGATTCTTGAATTCTCTGATCCAAACTCAGACCATGGGCTCCTTATTGCTATGGACCTGAAACAGGGCCGATTTGAAAACCCACAGACTTTCTGTAGTCAGCTACGAAACACCTACTTCGGAGCATGCAACGAACCAGGTATGGAACAGGATTTCAACTTAAAAACTCTGTTCCTCCCAAACCTACATGCCAGTTGGAGTTTTCATCTCAGAGTCCCAGCGTGTCCCCGTAACAGGACTACACAAGAGTTACGGAACTCAGCCCACAAAGCTTGCACCAAGCAAAAGACTATTTGTGAAAAGACTGTGAAAAACCCCAACGTCTCTGTCTCTGAGCACTGCTTGGAGTTAACCCTAGATGGCGCTCTACAACACCACAGTCACAGACATCTTTACAGAGAGTCAATACCATTCCAAGCCAGCAGAGGGCAACACAGTGCAGCCACGTCTGAGACAGCAGAGATCCTGAGGGTGCTGAAAGATCTTCTTCACATGAATACTCGCAAGGAAGATGAGCC
>NC_068375.1:11869024-12034024 GCF_023724105.1 Carassius gibelio
AAAAAATTATAGAATCAGCACACTTTAAAGAAGCTCACACAAATGTTTTAATCACTAATCACAGATAAGACTCAAAATTATTTTTGTTTAATAATCCACCATTCTGGTTATGTGAAACACACCTCAAATGAGATTAAATGACCTAAAGGGGAAAAAAAATATGTATATCAACTAGAGGAAAAAAATATGGAATAATCATTCAGGCGTGGACTTCACTAATGAAAAACGATATTCTTCATCAAGCTGGTTCCAGCTTTCTCAAATAGCAGTTGACAGATCAACTTTGCAAGAGTTTTTTTTCTATTTCCACCATGAATTTTACATACCGTTCCATACCAAAAGTATCGCGATTCTCAGAAATGAAAAACGTCACGATTCCTACATTTATTAGTATCGATACTTCAAAGAATGACTGCGCTCCAGATTTGTAAGAGACGTATTATTTCATGTTGGTGTGTGCAACGCATGCTTCCAGTGCCTCCCTATGGACGTCTGTGTTTTTTCTCCTCACGCAAGCAGCAAAAAAAGCACTACAGCGAGATGCTGCATTAGTGGCTTTACTAAACTGATTTGGCTTTACTAAAATGTGTGCATATTCGCATTAAATAGTTTAAATAAGTTGTTCAGATGAACAAAGCACCAGGTTTTCTTGAATAATTAACATTTTAATTGTTTGGTCAGACAGTTCATATATAATATTCACATTGAACGTGGAGTTATGTCCTTTATGCTAAATATGAAAACGAGTGTATCTGCACAGCACCTATAACTGTGCTTTGTATCTGCTGATCGCTGATCGAGATTTACATGCTTGGCTCACTGACCCTGTATATTCATTCATTTCGCTCATAAACGAGATGTGTCAGTTCATTCAACTCGTTCACGAATGAGAAGATCTCTCGATCTCGTTCAGTGAAGGGCGTATGGGTTCACTACATTCAACAAATCACGTGCTCCGTCACATCTTGAGTAACTTTGACAGGATGAAACAGGTCACAGAGCTGTTCACGAGCGGCGCATGTGCTGCTAATCGCAGCAGCAGTTTTAATATTTTGGCTGCATCCGAAAACTGAAAAATGCTGCCTTCTCAGGTCGCTTTCCCTTGTAGGAAGGTATCAAGGCACGTCCGAAATCAGTAGCTGTATCCGAAAACTTAGGCAGGATACATCTATGCTGCCTTCAAAAACCGGCCAGACGAAGTCATCTCAGGAGACAGGAAATGAAGCTAACTTTGATTTCGGACGTGCCTTGATGCCTTCCTACCTTGGAATGCGACCTCCGAAGGCAGCATTTTTCGGTTTTCGGATGCAGCCAGTGTCAGCTTCATTTCCTGTCTCCTGAGATGCCTTCGTCTGGCCAGTTTTTGAAGGCAGCATAGATGTACCCTTCGCTGCCTTCGATATCCCACAATCCTCTGCGTTCCATTCTGTGACAGTTAAGCCAAAAAATAAAGACGGCATCTGAATGTTGCCGTCGGTGGTCAGTTTGTGTGTAAATGTATGTTTCTGAACAACGTTTTCCACTTTTTATGTAATTTCTAGCGAGAAATTAATATAGCAGTAATGAAATATCCATTCAGTTATCACCAAAGCTCTCTATATTTTGCTGTCTATAGAAGCCTGACCGAAATCCGTTTCATGAGGTGCCTTCGGGCAAAACTGATGCCTGCAAAGTCATGCCTGATTAGACAGCAAGGCAGCAAGTCACCTGCCTAAGTTTTCTGATGCAGCCTTTATGTGACATGACATCAGACGCATTGGCATGTGTTACTGACCAGTGACACATGCCAATTGCATCTGTGCGTCAGATGTCATGTTACTTGTTAAAACTGCATCTCTTTATTTCTTCTAAAGTAAAAAAAAAACAAAAAAACAAGTGTGGTGATTTCATAATTTTGCCAGGGGTTATCGCATTTTGAACATTTAAAATGTCGGTATTCTTTGACATATGATACATAAGTCTACATACCACAGTACTTTTTAATAGTGGCACACTGATGTATGTAATATATTTACACTGTTTTCCACAGTAGCCTATGTCTTTAAAGTTATGTACCGATGTTTTCAAATGGCTCTCTAAAGCACTTCGCCGTTCGTTTATTCTGCACTTACATTATAGGTGTGGAAACACTGTCCGACAGCAGTGAGCACATAGAACTCTCTGTGTTTCTGATGGAAGCGAAGCACGTGCGCCAGATGATTCGAGTAAAGTCCCAGCGCCCTGAATCCAGAGAAGATCACGCTTCCTTTCTTTCCCGCAGACATATCGCTCATGTTCTTTCACTCGTGAAATCATAAACCTCACTGACTGTACACAAAATCCTGACAGATCTTTAATACCGTTTCCTCCACATTACTTTATCTGCATATGCAACCGCTGTTGTCAAACAGTGTTACACTAAACACGGTTCGTGTGGAAAAACTCTCGACAGCAGGTTCCTTTTCCTTAGCCGGTTGATAAACCAGCATCTATAGATGCTTTACCGGGGTTCCTACTCATCACATGTTGCTTTGTTGAAAGAGGTGTTATTGAATGAATTTAAGCGTATAATCTTTTACTGTCAAACTTTGTATAACATAATATATAGCTATTCTGTACATAGACTACACATAGAGAGTCTGTTAACTTAAAAAGAACAAATAAACACATTGACAGTGCATTGAACTTAAGACAAAACATTTTAAATATTTAATTTATTAACAAATATTTGAAAACAAAACATTCATGCTGTGCATATAGTGTACAATCATCCATACATTTCCAAACTGCTTGTCAGATTCAAGGTATTCTACAGTACATAGTCAACAATCAGCTTAGACTTTTTCTTCTTTTTTTTAAGTTGGAGTACCAGCTTTCGGCTTGGCTAAAACTTTCTTTGAAATAAATCCACACCAGCATTTCATGAAAGAGCTCACAGAGCAGTTCCTAGGGGATTGTACGGGGGGTTTATATGCACACTTCATCTAAAAAGAAAATGGCATGCATGTCATTTCTTGATAATTACAAATCTACATTGTAATAACAGCATTGTTAAAAAAAAAAAATATATATATATATATATATATAAAAATGTTTTTGCTCTGAACGTTAACATTATTAGTAATTGTAATGTAGTAAATTTGTTCTTACGATGCTGTTTCTTATCATCACTTGTATTTTCTCCACCACTGAACAGTTTCCACCTGAAGCCCAGGAGAAGATGCACGAAATATTTCTTCTGGAACGCGTCTGTTAAAACAAAAGGTAAATGCAACATAGTCAATATTATAACTTCTATTCTCTTTTTCCGCAGTATTTACTTATTTACTAGTAGTTTAACGTTTAACATGCTCATAATATTTATGAACTGGTAAATTACTTACTATTGATGAACAGTTCAAATTATTAGCCTGGCAGGGAAAAAGGCATATTTATAAGATTAAACGAGGCCAATAAGCAAGAATTACAAAAAATGAAACATTAAAATATATACAAAAATACCAGCATAAAGACATACCACCAAATGAGGATTTATTAAGTAAAGAGCCTCTTTTTGAGTAGTACGGAGGCATTCTGTCTTTTGATGTACTTGATTTGACCTGACGAAGTATAATGTGAGAACTACAAGCAACAACTCTGTGAGAGAAAAAAATAAAAAGTTAGACATAAGAAAAACATCACAACACATGCTCAGCAGGATAATGCAAAGGACATAGATCTTACCATAAAGCTTTCTGCTGTCCATCTTTGAACACTATTGCAAATCACAAAAGACACCCTCTTTTATACCTGAGTAAAAGGTTTACATCACGAAAGATTATGTGTGACAATGACTTGAAAATACGCGGTGACTCAAATCACATTACTTGTCGTCACCCCACACATTTTCATAGGAATTCCACAGATGTGACAGAATCACACAGAAAGGGCAAGGTATGTATGGATATTTTTTATTCAGTTTATATCAATTCTAAGCAATCAAGAACAAATATCATACTCATACTGCAATGCAATTTTCTTTCTATGATGTATTTGTTGTGGTGTTTCAAACACCAAGTTTGATAAAGATCACTATAGCTGTCCCACAAAATAAGATAAGAGTTGATACAATCTCATAAAAACTTTTTATAAAAAAAAAAAAAAAACCATCACATTTTTAAATGTGTGTTAAATTGAGAAATACAGATGGGAAACTGTGGTTCAAATGTTTAGTGGCAGGTTCCTGTTTTAGCACCATCGCCCTTCAATGAACTGGATCTTTTTCCTGTACAATATTTGCACAAATACTCAAAAATGTAATAGAAATTTAAGCTTTACTATATGAGCCAATATAGAAACTGAATTCATGACTTTTCTCAATAATGGCAACAAACATTGACAAGCTGCCTTACATATCTGCTTTAAAAATGACCATATCAAAATGATCTTGTTTCTGAACACTTTCTGAACACTGGTTATCAGCCAGCATGTATAGATAAACAGCACAGTCTCAGAGAGAAGAAAAAGAAAAGACCGAAGCAGTCACTAGAGCAGATGATTAGAGTAAAATCCCGGCGTAAAAGTACCTTTGCAAAATATACAACTTTTTTACTTTATGTACCCCTAAAGACAACATGCAGGTACATATTTGTGGCTAAAGTGTAGATTTTAGTACCTAATTTGTATATATTTTACATATATACATTCATACTTTTTGAAAACATAACCCAAACATAACCCAAATTTTTATGGTGTAGATAAAAGCGTTAACCGTAACGCTTTATAATAACGTTCAGTTGTAAATAATTTATAATTGACAAGTTAACGATGAACTAATCATTTACAAAACATAACTATGTGTTCATAAACGATTAATAAGTGATATGTTAATATTTTTAGATATGTTATGTAGATTAAATTATAAATAACTGACAAGTGATTAGATGATGATTAACTAATCATTTACAAATCTATACATTTACGAATTATTATTAACTAATATGCTAACGATTTACAAATCAGCCGTAAGTTATCTTAAAAATAGCATCATGAAATAATCAAACAGATCATTAGTAAAAGGTTTATACACTGAAGAAATGATTAACATTTTTTTTAAAGTAATTGGTTGCAAACAATTTATTTTAGCCACATTTAAATAAAAACAATTAGAAAGTTAGCCAGCTTTGTTTAAATGTAGCTAAAATAAGCTTATTTGCAACCACTTATCTTTAAACAAATAGTAAATTAAATGATTTTTTTCAGTGTAGTTATTAGTTAATATGTTATTAAGATTTAAGAGTATTTGTTTTTCAGTGCTTCTTGAAATAATGTCAGTATTAATATTTATTCTTTTTTTTCTCAGAAGATTTTTTGATGGTGGGGTTACATTGTAACAACTTAATCAACATACTGTGACAAAACATTTATTTAGTCATTAGTTTAACAGTATTTGTTTTTCAGTGCTTCTTGAAATAAAGTAAATATAAATGTATCTATGTGAGCTGGTAAATCCTTCCCCCAATCCCCGTTATGCGTGTGACAATAATGGTGGAAGAGATGCCAACAGCCAAATTACAACTAAACTACTGTTCAACACTTTGGTGTTGGCAAGATTCATAATATTACAATAAAACACTAATATTGCGAAATATTGTTAATTTTAATGTATATAAAAATCATATTTATTCATATGATGCAAATTTTCAGCAGTTTTTAGTGTCTCACTTGAGCCTTCAGAAATCATTCTAATATGCTGATTTGGTCCTCAAGAAACATTTATAATTAATATCAATGTTGAAAACAGCTCAACATTTTTGAGAAAACTGTGATGATTTTTCTCAGGATTCTTTAATGAATAAAGTAAAAAAATTATTTGAAATATAAATCTTTTGTAATATCTTTACCATCACCTTTGACCATTTATATGCACCCTTGCTTTTAATCTGAATTTCTTTTGTGTATAGGTGTATAGGCTACAATATCTAGCCTATTTATTGTTGTTTTTAAGTTATTTAACATGCTACGAAAATTAATAATAATAATAATTACACTAATAACTACACAAGGTTCACACAAAACAGATTTTAGACATTTATTTTAATCATGGTGCCCAATAAATGAGAACTTGATTATTTACTCACCGAGAAACCAGATGTACATTAATTCTACACTTACATTGCATTGTTGTGTATATAATGGCTTCCCATTCAATGAACTGAATTTTTAATCTCTTATATCATGTTAAGCCTGGCATACAGAAACAGTTTCACTGTTTGAAACACTGGCACAAGTTTCACTAAGGTGCAGATAATAATTTAATGACAATTTCTTTAAGAACAGGTCTTAAACTAGTGTTGCCAAAAGAACAATCACATTCACACACCACATTATGAAACCCGGTGGCCATTGATGAAATGGAGAAACTATATAGGGATATAATGACAAAGGTTGATGTTTCAGAAATATTACACATGTTTTGGCGCTAGTGGATAATATTTTGCATAAAAGTGTCGTGCAATCAACAAGACAACCAGTGCTTTATGAAACAACGTATGCAAGTACAGGAAGAGGTGAAGAAAACCTCAGTATGTGCAATTATTAATTCATATTAGGACACATGTCCAACACAACCAAAATAAATGACCAGAGAATAAGGAAGGAATCGTTGTTTTCCGAATCATTGTACTTAAGCATTTCGTAGCAGCGTTGAGTAGATCATCTTGGTGATCTGCAGAACTGCGGCATGAAGAGAGTATTGCACCACTATGGAGCCGAAGCCCTTGTAGAAGCCCATGGTGCCCTCCTCACGGCGAATCGCATTAATACAGTCCCTCATTCCTTCATATTGCGTGTTAATGGGCAAAACTTCACAACCCAGGTCAGTGTTGTCGATGATAGTGCGTGTTCCCTGGATATGCAGCCTGTGCAGCACCGTTTCCAAAGGAAACAGCAGCACATCTGCACACAGGCTGGCAGCAAAGCTGGCCATGAGCTCAGGGAAGTATGCATCCAGCATAGACTGGACCGCGTCCGCTTGGGAGTCAGGGGACGAGTGCTTTGGAGAGCCACTATTCCGACGCCGCAGTAGGTAAAGAACCAGCCGCTGCACGCTGGAACTGATAACATAGTGGAGGAGACCGTGGAGGACCGTGGGGAACAGCAGGTTCCAGAGGGGAAGGAGACGCTTGCTGTGAGGCACTCCCATACCCACTACACGCCCAATACCCTCTTTCACACAATCCAGGATGCCGGGGTTGTCTCGGATTATTTCACTCTGGTGGAGAAACATTAAGAGGAATCACTTAAAGAAGTCGGGCTGGGCGTTTTAACAATAACAACAAAAATCCACATCATTATACAGCTTTTTGATCAAATTTCATTATATTTTTGTATATGCTGTATATAAGGGGGATATATTTAATACACGTATCACATTAATGTACATACCTATTTTGTCCCCCAATAATAGAAACAACCATGACAACAAACATCCATTGTTGATTCAAAATGTTTATTAAACCCGTTCGGACTGTTACGACAGTCACTGTGTCAGAATTTTGACTCATAAAATCTTGTCGTGAACAAAAAACATTTCAGACTATACGATGTTACCCGAGCATTCATTGCATGCCGTCATTAAAGGATAAGTTTACTTTCAAATTAAATTTTCCTGATCAATTACTCACCCCCATGTCATCCAAGATGTTTACGTCTTTCTTTCTTCAGTCAAAAAGAAATTAAGGTTTTTAATAGGGCTGGGCGATATATCTAACGATATGATCATGCGCATCTAGTCAGTAAATCTGGTTCCGTGATTACCGCTAAATCGCCATCACCTGCTTATAATTGGAGCGGCATTTAATAGACAGAACCGTAGATCACTTACCAGCTACGCAATTTCGCGTTCATTATCCCAGATGAATTGCCTTCGATAATGAATGCGATATTGCATAGCTTGTCAGTGATCTACGGCTCTGTCTATTAAATGGCACTCCAATTATAAGCAGGTGATGGCGATTTAGCGGTAATCACAGAACCAGATTTACTGACAGGATGCCCATGATCATATCGTTAGCCCTAGTTTTTAATTAAAACATTCCAGGATTATTCTCCTTATAGTGGATTTCAACAGCTACCAAATGGTTGAAGGTCAAAATTACAGTTTCAGTGCAGCTTCAACGATACCAGATGAGGAATAAGGGTCTTGTCTAGCGAAACGATCTGTCATTTTCTAAAAAAAACAAACAAACAAAAAACAAATGTATATGCTTTATAAACAAATGCTGGCCTTGCACTGCTCTGCGATGCACGTACAAAGGCTCTTCTGTGCTCCTATTGGCCAGTGTCACAGATGTGGACATCTGAAACAACATAAAAAGTATCACAGAGGTGTAGTGCACACTATGACACACTACACAAGAAGAAACAATTGAATCATGCGTCCAGATCGCAGATGCAGATCATGGCAAAATAGGACTAAAATCGTGTAGTATTAACGGTAAAGAACGAAATAAAACACACTGTTTATATGCCTGATTCATTCTACACGATTAGCAAGAATTTGTCACAATCTGCTTGATGTAGGGTGTCATGGGACTCGTATACATCCCACACTATTGATGACAGAACATGCAATGTTAATGAAGGCATATGCGATGAATGCTCAGGTAGCATCGTATAGTCTGACATGTAGATTTTATTAGTCAAAATCGCATAATCTGAAACAGTAGGCGCGTTTCCATTACCCTTTAAATTGCGTGAATTTAAATTGCGCTTAATGGAATTCAATTTTGTTCAATTTCGTCAAAAATGTCCATATAATCACAAAAGTTTTTAAACTCGCATGAGGTGGTTTTTCAGGCAATGTGAAAAAGGAATACTTTTTTCAAAACTGCAACGGAAACGTTGTATTTGCATTTACAGGTCACATGGCATATATAAAAAGTCATATGATCATTCTTCAATGTACTATAAACTCCAAGAAACACTTCATACGTGGCCGCTCTCAAGGATACACAAAAACATTGTCTAGCCTGAACGGGGCTTAAAAGGAAATTAAATATATATATTTAACTATTTACACTTCTGTTCAAAAGTTTGGGTCAACAGGACATTCTTCATACAAATGTTTTGTAATGTTCACAATACTACAATTCCTACAGCAAATTCCGAAGTCAAAACGAAATCATAACAGAAACTGTTATCAGACTTTCCAACTGCAAGCAATAGCAAACCTTCAGATTTTCCAATAATCATCAAAAATTGCATCATAAACCTACATATTGGAGAGTCAGTTGGCCAAAACGGGTTTGCTCTTTTACCACAAGATATAATCAAGACTGCGTTTCCTAAAGCATTGAATCTGATCTTAGTGCCTTGTCAAGATGTTGTGTCACAGGAAACTCTTTATTCACTGTTATTCACTGAAAATATATATACAACTTTGTTATTTTTATACAAAAAAAAATAAATACAAATAAAAATAATAATAATATAATCAAAATCTTGTTTCCAGTAAAATGATCTACACATCTTTAAAACAAGACACATATACACGAGAATCAAAACTGCAAAAAATATTCAATATTTTCCTACAGGTTTCCATAGACTATATTTTGAACATACATATAGTGTATTTTTTGTTGTGCTCCACTTGAAGATATTTTCACTTGTTTTTAATCATAAAATTCACTGAATCCATTCTTTTATTCCCCATTTTTATTTTTGTGTACAAAGGACAAGAAGAACATGAAAAAAATTCTTTTGGAAAAAACGAAACAAAAAAAGCCAGAAAGAGTGTATAAAAATGCCGTACCTGTACAGTCTCTATGAGACTTGCTGAGTAAAATGGCATTGCAACCACATATGTGAAACTGGAAAAAAACCCAAAATGATTTATTTCACAAGTTCAAAGCACTGCACAAAAAGAGATAAAGAGTAGATTGATAATTTAAATGTCAAGCCTATGGAATTCCCTTTCAGTATTCTTTGTGGGACTTTGATAAACAAACAACAACCTGCATATTAAGCTTAGTCAGAAACTTATTCAGACAGATCCCAGATATGGAAGAGCAAGGTAATAATATGACTCATAAAAGAGTCAATTAAGAGATAAACAACTTGCAGCTTATGGCATTTTCCAAACAATAGCAAAAAATGCTAGGTAATTTACTGTAATACACTGTTTTTTAAATTTCTTAACTTACCCTTTGAGTACTAAGTGTCCCAAGACTTGTTTAGGGTTCCACTTGTGTGATAACTCCCTGTGAATATTCATGACAATAATAGACAATTTACTTCAAAAATGGTAGGAAAACATCATGAGAGCTGATCAAATAAATTCAAATCACGCAAACTGCATGCTGCCATCATTTATTAAAAATGTCAGACCTAATTATAGACGTAATTATTATTCCTATGCGTGTTACAAGTCATAGGCAACAAAACACAACCAGTGATTAATCTCTAAAGAAAACCTTCTCAAGGACACTTATTAGCAACTGCTTACATTTCCATACCTTGGTAAAGGTGTGCATTCGCTAATGATGCCCTCCGTTCCCAGAGTAACCCCCTGTACCACAAAAGTGCTGCCCATCCCTTTCCATAAAGCCTTTGGACCCTGTAAGAGAGAGAGAGAGAGCTGCTTCAATGGAAACGTTTTATTCAATCAGATCACAAGTGGTCAGATGAGAGACATAGCAATTTACATCTGGGTAACATGAGTCTCAATAGTATCTCCAACCAGATTCTGAAAAATCTCAAAATAAATATTATATCTCAGTGGTTTTTTTTGTTTTTGTTTTGTTACTAAATCGAAAAGGTTGGGACACACATTCAAATAACTACACATTAAATGAATGTTATATTCAAATAGTAGTGAAAACAATAAAATAATCACATTTTATTTTTTTTTTATAAATTTTTTAGACAAACCAAGGTAGTACAACCATAAAAAAATAAAATAAATAAATGTCAAGATAATTATACTCAAAATATGTTTAAATCAATATTTAAATGTTTTTTGAAATTGGTTTGTGTACTAATATATCAATACATATAACAATATTGTATTTTTCAGATGTTAAAAATGTGTTTAAAGTAAAAGAAAAGATTATTGTGCCAATAGTAGTAAAAATCTTTATATTAAACAATATAACTAATTTAATATATGTTAAATCATGCCCTTAGTTTTTCCTTCCTGTGACAGGGAGGCCCAGAAAGAAGCTATAAGAATGGTTGAATTAATTGTTAGCTACAGTTTATTATGTGACATGTCAACAATATCCAGATAAAAAGGTGAAATTATAAATAAAATGATCAACATTCTTACAACCATCTACAACACGTTACATTATAAACACAACAAATGAAAAAGTTACAAATTAACAACAGTAGGTCATTAGGTTACTTATTTGAAAGTCTGTACAATGTAGAAACGCACTACGTTTGACTTTGAATGTGCAGCAATCACATTTAATTAAACAAAATCATAACCTTTTGAAGTTTAATAATTACATCAGGCTGTAAAGCGATCCATGTTTTTAATTTAACAAAATTGAATTAAGGACTTTTTAAGGATCTGCATGAACTCCATGCATGTTGGTAATGCACAAAAAAAGTGAATACAAAAGCAGCGTGGTCCTGTGTTTTCAGCCACCTTCAATTCAAAATGCTTTGGACCCCCTCTATTAATATTGTCCACCTGTGATCGGATAGTCACCTTAAACTTAAATAGACCTAGCATCGACCCTTGTGGTACCACATGCCCCGCATTTAAATTGTTCTTTAAAAGCAACAACAAATCAAAAATCTGTGACGTATTACCTGAGTTTTGGTGACATTGTACATCACACTGATGGCTGTCAGTGGGGACAGGTGGTAACACCTGGCATGGTAATTCACCTGAAACACACAGTTCATTTTAAAAGATCCATAATTTTTCAACACTATAAAATGCAAACATACTTAATGTTGTTCTGCCTGGGTTCAGCCTACCTGACACTGACGTCGAAACACAATGCAGGGATGGGCCAGCACATTTTCTGTGAAGAGGCTAATTCAAACCATACAAAAAATGATATTGAGTTTACTAATATTATTTTGCACATCTTAATATAATTGTACTTTCAACAAAACCTTAAAGCCATAATTACCTTGCAAGACCTATCCCAAACCCAGCAAATCTGTTCAGCTGTTCTGAAAGACAAAATAATGCAGAGATGTGCAGTATTTTAATTACATGTACTTAAAATATGTACTGAATAACTTTTGTATATTTTTTTAATTTGTATTTTACTGGAAATTTTTTTTTTACTTTATAATACTTTGAGAGTCAGTATTTTGTATTTGAAATAATGAAAATACTAAGCAAGTCATTTTATTCTCAGATAATGCAATCTTTCTTCACCTGTTATAATAGTACTGCCAACTACAGCTTATAAAAGGCTAAATACAAGGGAATGAAATTCTCTTGGATCCATAGGCAGTCTTAAAAGGGTTAGTTCACACATAAATGACAATTCTGTTGTTAATTACTCAGCCTTGTGTCATTACACTCCCTTCGTTCATCTTCGAAACACAAATGAAGATATTTTTGATGAAATGAGAGCACTTTCTGTCCCTTTACAGTCAGCCATAAATTCTATTACACATTCAAATTCCAGAATGTTGGAAAAGACATCATTAAAGTACTCCATGTGATTCCAGTAGTTTAACTATGGCTGTGACAACCACGTCAACCAACCACCACCGTGGTTTACTGCCACTGGCAGTAGTGCATGTGACATCATGGACTCTATGCATACTTGTTTTGTATACAAGTGTAATAACTCAAACGCCATACACAGAGTTTTCTTTAGATTGGCAGGTTTGAGCGCATGAAAATACAGTTTATGCATTCAGCAAATTGATTTTGTGTAAGGGGATGGACCTTGTTGGGAAACAAATACTACATTGCGATCTGGTTCCATCTCCATTCTTGTCACCCAGTTGGGTTTGTATAAGTGTCTTCAAGTTCCCATGATCACAAACGCCTGGCTGGTTAGGTTTGGTGAGGCTTAGTGTCTCCAAACTGGCCAAATACAAACCAGTGATAAATAAAAGATGTTAACAATAAATGTGGCAACAATTCCTGTTTTAAAGAGAGTGAGGGCAGAGGAGGAAAAATGTCTAATGTACAACCGGATGCGACACCGCATCGCAAGAGGTTTGTTTAGTGTCTACACAGGACATCTGAACTCTGTGTCAGTACATAATAAATAGGATGAGGCAGTTTACTGTCAGAGATTTGGCATGGTGTGTAGTGCTGCATACAGTGTAGCATCACCAATTGATTAAAATTAATTCTACAGTATTTTGTCGTGTCGCGCCCATAGTCATATTTAACTTTCTTATTTAGGCTACTTTCTTGTTTAACTGTATTGTTTCTTTGATATTTATTTTAGTGTTTAGCAAGCTGCGTATTCACTGATGGAAGTGCTAAAATAAACACACACATTTGTTAATAGATGACTGAGCCTCAGTTATTATTAGTTGAGTTAAAAATATAACATATACACACACACACACACACACACATTTTAATACATGTGAAGTGAATGAATGTAAAAATTATGAATGAAAAGAGCCCATATCAAATACTGCATTGCTGTTGCCTCTCTGTGCATCTCTCAGAAATCAGAGCTTGACAAGAGTAATATCAACTAAAACTGACACGCACATTTTCTTTAGTAAAGTTCAATAAAAAGACGTAAGACTGGTTAAAGATTTATGCATAATGAAAAAGTGCGCCTTGAATTAATTCAGTAGTGTTCAGACGATTACTAAACATTTGTCATGAAAGCTCTCTATTTGTATGATCAATTTATTTTTTGAAATTAATTTTATACTTTAGAACACTGAATAGGACAAATATTCGAAGCACAAATATTTTTCCATACTTTAGTTCTCATTTTTTCCATACTTTTCTAGACCTGAAAATTACTTGAGGGAAATAGCTATAGCCTACTTTTTTAAACTTACTATTTGTCCTATAAACTAAATTGTTAAACCTCAGTTTTATGAAGTGACGTGAGTGCTTTATTGGTGCAAAAACATATATATTATCAGATATCGCTCACTGCATGTTATTACAGGACAGAAGTAAACTTGTGACTGTATTCGGTAATGCGATATATTGCGGTGATTAATATGCACGATATTGTTATCGTGGGCACTTCTAAGTACCGTGAATAAATATACATTACAAATTATACAGAATTTTTAATGCATTTTAAGAATATTATTCCCATCAGCTGCTTAAAATGCACAACATTGCTGTATGCTGGTTGAAAGAGCGCATGCGCTCTTGCGCATGAGAAGCACATGGAGGAACACGTGAGAGACGTGCTGAATGAAAGCACATTCACTCTCTGACAGCAGATGGCGCTAAATGCAGCCCTTACCCTGTAAACAAAAATAATCTGAAATAACCATTCAGATTTGTGTTTTCCCTATGGTGTTTATTACAGAGCCAACTACTGAAATATTTAGACTTAATAGGCTATTTATACTCAAACTAGGGCTGGGATAAACGATTATTTTTGAAACGATTAATCTAGCGATTATTTTTCCGATTTTCCCTTAACATTGCAATATATGTTTATTGCTCTTAAAATTACTAAATAAAAGACTGACTAAGAATGCATTACTTTGCACTTGTATAGAGATAGCATTCAATAAAACCTTGAAGCCTTGAAAACACATAGCTTACTGAAACAAGCTTACTGAACACATAGGACCTATCTTACTAAAAAAAAGTTCTTCTTTCAGATGAAAATAACAACAACTTGATGTCTAGCATTCAATAAAAAAGGTCACCCAAAATACTTGTTTAGAGCAATTGAAAGAATAAAGTAACCAATGTAAACTTGGGGGCTTTAAGCTAATACAGGGAGTGCTTTTCCAAAAAAATCAAATAAAAAAATTAACAGTGGGAGCCAGCAGCCTGTCATGGAGAAAAAAAAAAATATTCAAATACTCCACGTGAAACTTTGGCGTTCCGCCCTTTTTCTATCGTGTTTAATGATTTTGATTAATATGCACGAGAGAGAGAGAGAGCAAGACAGCGCTCGTGTAGTTTGAAGACTGTGAGTGCGCGTGAAATTTTGGTGTTTTGCCCTTTTTCTATCGTGTTTAATGATTTTGATTAATATGCACGAGAGAGAGAGAGAGCAAGACAGCGCTCGTGTAGTTTGAAGACTGTGAGTGCGCGTGAAATTTTGGTGTTTTGCCCTTTTTCTATCGTGTTTAATGATTTTGATTAATATGCACAAGGGAGAGAGAGAGAGTAAGAAGCACTCGTGTTGTTTGAAGACTGTGAGTGCGCTCGCAGCCCGGGCTCTCTCTCGTGCGCGCCCTGTCAGGTGCGGCAGTCATTCTATTCTACATCACTCACCGATCACATAAGGCTTTGACAGCCGCCAAAAAAATCAATGCAGAAAAACCCCTGGATTGGTTATATAACTTTGGACAGAATGTTGATCCGGCCATCGCGTATATTCAACGCACATAAGGTAAACGTTTTGCAAAGTTTTTTAGAGAAATAAAAACAGGTAGATGAATCGATGCGCATATTTTGCGTCGACTTATTTTTTCCGTCGACGTCATCGATGACCTCGCCGCGTTGTCCCAGCCCTACTTCAAACATTCATTTTTTTTAAATCTGGACTACAAATGCCCTAGATATTGTTTGAAACTGTTTTGATCTTTTATTGTTCATTCACACTTTACATTATGGCTTCATTAGTTAACATAAACTGCCAATGAAAAAATTATTCTGAACATTCATTAATCTTAGGTATTTCAATATTTAATAACACATTGTTAAAATTGAAAGCTGCAACTGAGAGCTAACATGAACTAAGACTTTTAAGATTTTTTATCAAAGATGAATAACTTCTATAGTAAATGTAGCTATTGCTCATTGTTTAGCTGTGCACTTATTGAATGAGCACTATGCGATGTCCGAACTGATTACACTATATTGCATGTATTGTTTTTAATGTAAAATCGTTTTCTATTTTTAAACTGTCTTAAATTTATTTTAAGTCAATTTTTAAATAATTTTCAAGTTCTTAAATTGCTGGGTTAATTTTTGTGATTACTTTTCTTCATGACTTTTTTTTTTTTTTTACTTTCTTTTTGAATTACCATTGTGTACGAAATGTGCTATATAAATAAACTTGCCTTGCCTTGAATGTTAATGCATTAATTAAGGTTAACTAATGAGGTCTTATTGTAAAGTGATACCTATTGGTTTTTATAGTTCTTTTGCACTTTAATGTGTAAAACATTTAACTTTTATATATTTTTCTGTATTGCTTTATTGTCTTAAATGTTTAGTTATTTTTGTAATAAGAAAAAAAACGTATTTAACCTGTTATACTGTATTATGACCACTTTTTAAAACAAAATTTCAATATCGTGATAATACCGTATACCGTGATAAAAGCATTATCAATTAACCACAACAGGAAAATTTGATACCGGCATATCCCTAGACAGAAGGAAATGATTTGCTGCTCTAGAACTTTGTTTACTTGCTGACAATCGATGTAAGCTTGTTAGCTACTTGTTTCTGTGGACAAAATACATTTTTTAAAGGAGCTTTATGAAAGAATTTTCAAGTATTAATCACTTTTTATTGCCAATGATTTGCTGGTTAAAGCTCACTTAATGGCCACATGTTTTGCTATTAACAAGGGTTTCTGAATCCTGCGTAGAGCCATTTAACAGCTAAATCTCAGCATTTTGAGGATGTCAATCTTTACTGTTGAAATAGCTTGTGGCTTCCTCTTCAGTAGGAGTAGGCGGTATGGCAATACAGTTTTGCAGTACTGCTTAATTTTTGACACACTGATAAAAAAAAAGTTAAAAGGGGGATGAAAGTAACATGAAAAAATAAAGCATGCTTCATGGTATTAGAGCAAACAGTAGGTTGTGTCTTAAGTGAACATAAGAAATTAGAAGAAATATGGATCAATATATTGGATATAATGTCTAGTGTTAAGGTTAAAGAATATGTTGTTTACAAGTTGTTCAAGGAGTTAGGGTTAGGGTTAGGGTTAAGTCCAGTTTAATATATAAGAGTTCCAAGCAATGCCCCTTAGTTTTAAGATGTTTTAGTTCTGGTGTAAAATAAGGTGCAGAATGAGTAATATAAACAGTGCAAGTTTTTAAAAGTACAAGTGTATCAAATACATTGTGCAGTCCCTTGTTATAATAAGAAACCAAGTCAACTGGAGTAGAGAAACACTGCTCCTGAAGAAAGTCCAGTCTACCAGAAAGAGCAGATAGATCGATGTTCTTCACTGATTAGATTAGACTGACTAGGCATTAAACACATTTGTGATTGATAAAATGTCATTTAACCTATTGTCATTTAAGCTATTGAGCTTCAAATTAGTTTTTGAGCCCATGTGAAAAAGTAGCATAATTTACATATGATTTACAGTTTATTTTAATATTTTAAATATAAAACATTCAATTCAATTGTGCATTATAGCTGACACCTATATGGGCATAAATACATAAAAACGTTTGTTACAAATTACAAATAATTACAGTTGTTTTTATAACTGCAAGTCATTCTCCTCAAATGCTACTGACGTTAGAAAAGTGTATACCAATTATCACATGTAACTTTAGAGACGGTACCTAAATTTGAGACTCTCGAATGTCCAGTCAAGCCAACTTTATGCCGTATTTTTTTTTTTTTTACTTTCTTTAGTTTTCCTTTCTCTGCGCCAGATTGCTGATGTCCTTTACCCTGACATAATGTCCATCCATCCATTATGAACATTCAGCCCGAAAACATGAGGTGCGAGCATAGACAGTAAAAGAAATGGACACAACGACCCCCTTTGGATTCAACGGAGACAAGTGAAGTGAATTAGAAGCACGCACTTCCTGGGGGTCGAGAGTACTGCGCAGACTTAAACTGAGCTTGATGACGTAGATGTCACGTGACCAAGAAATCTGAATCACCCACCGAATCTTGCAGACGTTGTTGAATAATTTTGTTCCGTTGCTTTTATGGACTCTCTATGGGCTTCTCCCTTGACTTCATGCCTCCATGTCCCCCCGATAGCCTCACAGACAGTAAAAGATTGCCTGTGAGCTTCTCCTCCTGTCCATATGGTAATTACTCTACTGTGCGACAGAGAGTCGCAGGTTATGACGCAATCGTTAGTCTATTTTTACAAAAACTGCTTCTACGGGACCACAAAGTAAGATACAAGGTAATGGGGCTTTTTTACATTTTTGTGTTTCTTTAGAAATAATGAATGGACAAATGGAGTCTTTAAACGCCTCAGATGTAAAGTTATTCACAGTCAAAGTGACGCCAAAATGAATGGGAGTCAACGGAATGCTAACAGCGGGTGGGGGTCCGCTAGCCAATGGCGGCGCCCAGGGGTGCTTCAAAAAAATATGAAACCCTGCCCTGCTGGGTGCGAGCGGTCGCAAGCACGGATGGAAGAATGGCGCATGGTTTGTTTTTTTTGGGCAACTTGGATGGTGCCCCCTCTGGGAGTTGGTGCCCTACACAGACTGCGTACTCTGCGTATAAAAGTGGCGGGTCTGCCGACTATATATGAACTAGCTTTTTTAAATACAGTATTTTTATATTTAACGTTAGTTTATCTGTATGTTTGAAAGTATTTTCTTTTCGATTATTGGTGATTCCATAGGCTCTCTCTCGCGCACCTGCGCGGTTTGAAACACCAAATAGTTATGCTATCTCAAGAACAAAGAGTCTCTGCATGATAATATGTGTTTCGTCGATCTCACGGGCTGACGATATGACGATTTGAAAAATGACCATATCGCCCAACACTACCTGACTCCCAGGATCCTTGTTGGACTCTACTGCTGTAGCATTGAGAGCATACCTACAAGCTGCATATCAATGTGGTACAGCAATTTCTCTGCATCTGACTACAAGGCACTCCAGCAGGTAGTGAAAACTGCTCAACAGATCACCGGCACCCAGTTAACTACTATTGAGCAATTGGGCAAGGAACATCATCAAGAATGCCTCTCACCCTAACCATGGACTTTTCACCCTCCTTCCATGCGGCAGGCGTCATCATGCCAAACAGTTAATCATTTTATAGTATTTCTTTTTTAAATTGTAGCATAATTAGTATAATTAATTGTATTATATAAACAGGTTTGATTCCCAGGGAACACGTGTTAGGTAAAAACTGTTAGCCTGAATGCACTGTAAGTCACTTTGGATAAAAGCGTCTGCTAAATGCATGAATTTAATTTTGATTTTTATTTAAATTCATTAATAGTTTACCACATTTTATATTGTTGTTCAACATTGTTTTTTGCTTTACCCGAAATGCAACCACAAGTCTTTGGATGGAAGATGCTCATTTTATCTATTGTTTCCTACTGATGCGGAGACTCTTGGTTCGTACCGAAAGATAAGCTCATATTACGATTATTCCATGGAAACACCACATTAACCAGCTTTACGTAGGTCATGGTGAAAGTGAAACTTTAATAATGCATAATGCTTAAAGCCATGTTAAAATGAAAAGTTTTCGGCCACATGAAGCCGTAAGAAAGCAGAAAGATTGAGGATTTTCTAGAAGCAAGGATAAAATAACATTTTGTCACCACACTAAAAATGTGATACTTTATTAAATTAAATTTATGCATTTAGCATTTTTTACCTAACATGTATTCCCTGGGAATCGAACCCACAACCTTCCGCTGCTAACAAAATGCTTTATCATTTGAGCCACATTTAATTTTATTAAGTAAAATAAATTAAATCTTACCATATCCAAAAAAATTCTCACTTTAGTCTGCTGTTATTTTGTTATATTGCTGTTAATAGATTAAATGCACTAGAATTTTATTGAATACTACGTGGAGACTTCTTTTTTAAATTAAAATATTCACATTAATCAAGGATTGATTGACTTCCAATGCAATTTTTTTCCGAAATGTACAGATATACATGCTTTATACATGCATTATTAATGCTTCATTTCAGTTTTAGTTTGGCTCTAGTTTTGTATTAATTACAGTTTTTATATAAAAAGGGTTCATGTAACGTGCATTAAAATTCATCCACAGAGTAAATCCTTTTCACTGATTAAATACCAAAAATAAAATACCAAAATGTATATATAAAGTCTTTCATAAAGCTTTGTTGTAGCTGTTCCAGATAAAACCGAGAACTAGCTGGAGATGGGCGGAGGAGCGACAGTGACAACGCACTCATTTACCACATATTTACTAAAAGCATGACTGTAGAGGCGGGTCTTGTCTAATATAAACCTCATGGCACAAATAATCGTCATGAGATACTATTGCTTGTGGTTATTTGAATACTATCCCTTTCCGTGAAAACATCTAATTTCAAGAATAGTGTTCATAAAATTGCACTCATTGTTACCGGACGGTGGAGCAGCTGATTGGGCTTCGTCTGCAGCTTCAGGTGGGGCAGGCGCCTTCTCAAATTGGGGTGTGTGATCGCCAAAATGCAGGTTTCTGCTGCCAGGTATATCTGGAGGCGTGGTAACCCAGTGCTGGAGGTCAGGGCCGGATGAATTATTGAATGACCTGGCCGAATAGCCCCCGCTGAATGACGGATCCTCTCTGCCCTTGTAACCCAAACCCTCAAAGCTTTCAGGCCGACGAGAAGTCATGCTGGGAATCGCTAGGAAATTGACAAGATATCTCAGTCGAACTTCCTACGATGTATAACCTATGTGATGTGATACGAGTTCATTGAAAATGATAGCAATCGTAAAATGAGGAAATGTATTTCTTGTTGACCGAGGCAGGCTGCTAGCAAGGATAGTGCTTTAGCAAAACAACCCAGCAGCACAAGCTTGAATGGACTTTTGTCGGTTGACAGTTTACTTCCGGTTTGAATTTGGCCTTATGGGTTATGTAGTTTATTGCATTTACAAACCAATCAGATAATAAAAGAAAAAGAATATTTTAAGGCCTGTATTGTGTAATGTCAGACAAAGAATCAGTGAAGAAATGAAAAACGTCCACCGTGATTGTTACTTATTTTTAACCAAAGGCTGATGTGAAAGATGAATTTAGTCATTTATTTAGTTTGCCAAATGACTAAATCTAAATCTAAAGATGAGACAGAAACAGTGTATCATTCAGTATAACAATATACAACGACTAGGATAAATATGTAGTATAGAAGTATATACACACACTATTTACGCTGTATTAACGCATGTGTGTGTGTGTGTGTGTGTACATATATATATATATATATATATATATATATATATATATATATATATATATATATATATATATATATATATATAGCTATCTCTCTCTCTCTCACTCTCTCTCTCTCTCTCTCTCTCTCTCTATATATATATATAATAAGCCAGATTCCAAAGAAATTGGGACACTGTACAAATTGTGAGTAAAAAAGGAATGGAATAATTTACAAATCTCATAATGTCATGCCAAATATTGGCTCATTTTGGATTTCATGAGAGTTACACATTCCAAAAAAGTTGGGACAGGTAGCAATAAGAGGCCGGGAAAGTTAAATGTACATATAAGGAACAGCTGGAGGACCAACTTATTAGGTCAACTGGCAACATGATTGAGCAGATAAAGAGCCTTTCAGAGTGACAGTGTCTCTCAGATGTCAAGATGGGTAGAGGATCACCAATTCCCCCAATGCTGCGTCAAATATCAGGAAGGAGTTTCTTAGTTATCATCATCATCATCTACAGTGCATAATATCATGCAAAGATTAAAAAAATCTGGAACAATCTCTGTGCATAAGGGTCAAGGCCGGAAAACCATATTGGATGCCCGTGATCTTAGGGCCCTTAGATGGCACTGCATTACTGTATATATTATATCGCATGCTCAGTTATACGGAATCACTTCCAGTTCTAATTTTATTCATTTATTAAATTGAATGTAATGTAAATAAGGAAAAGGTTTTTATTTTTTATTTGTAGCTAAGAACTAAATACACCATGTTACATTTAACCCTTTTAGAAATAATATAATCCATGCAGACACAAAGGGAGAGAGGGGCGCCATCTGTTGGTGAAAACGGTCTCTACATCAGCTTGAGATGCAGCAGAAGCAGCATCTGCTCGGGAGCCGCGGGGCCTGCGGTAGGATCACACTTTTACATATCAAAACACAATATTTCAACGATGACTCGCTAATGTACGGTAGTTGAAACGCATATAATGCGTATGTAACGTTAGGTAGATAAATACGTGTATAAAAACATATTTACGTCTTAAAAAGTTGTTTACTTGCAGTAGCATCTGCTGGATAGCTTGCAAGCTACGCTATATTGACTTTCATCTTTAAAAATTATACCTTTCCTTATTTACTGTCATAATACCTTTCCTCATTATGTAGTGTTTTGTCGTACTGTGTTTGCTGATGTGACACTGAGGCTGATCTGGACTGAAGGGGACATTATTATTAGTACGTTAGCTCTCAGGTTGTTGATCTGACTTTGTGCTTGATGGGATCTTTCATCCCTCAGATTAACCGATTACAAACCTACCTGACATCTTTTGGTAACATAATAGTACCATAACGGATTATGGTACTGCATGTGTATAAATATATTGAACACATATTTACTCATTTCGTTGCCTTGTACCTTACATGTGAATGACAAAGTTGAATCGAATCTAATAATGCAGTTTATACACACAAACACACTGGCCACTTTATTAGGAACACCTTGCAAGTACCGGGTTGACCCCCTTTTGCCTCCAGAATGCCTTTATTCTTCATGGCATAGATTCAACAAGGTGTTGGAAACATTCCTCAGATATTTTGGTCCATATTGACATGATAGTATCTCTCAGTTGCTGCAGAATCCACCATCTAGGATGTGAATCGCTCATTCCACCACATCTCAGAGGTGCTCTACTGGATTGAGATCTGGTGACTGTCGAGGCCGTTTTAGTAAAGTGAACTCATTGTCATGTTCATGAAACCAGTCTGAGATGAGGGGTGGACATAGTCAGCAACAATGCTCAGGTAGGCTGTGGTGTTTAAACTCAGTTGGTATGAAGTGGCCCAAAGTGTGCCAAGAAAATATCCCCACACCATTTCACCACCACCACCAGACTGAGCTGTTGAGACATGTCAGGATGGATCCATGCTTTCATGTTCTTTACGCCAGATTCTGACCCTACCATCTGAATGTTGCAGCAGAAATCGAGACTCATCAGACCGGGCCACGTTTTTCCAGTCTTCTATTGTCCAATTTTTCTTAGCTGACAGGAGCGGGACCCAGTGTGGTTAGGGCCATCTGCTTCAGGGTTCGACGTGTTGTGCGTTCAGAGATGGTATTCTGCATACATTGGTTGTAACGAGTGGTTATTTGAGTTACTGTTGCCTTTCTATCATCTCTAACCAGTCTGCCCATTCTCCTCTGACCTATGACACCAACAAGGCATTTTTGTCAACACAACTGCCGCTCACTGGATATCTTCTCTTTTTCTGACTATTCTCTGTCAACCCTAGAGAAGCTTGTGCGTGAAAATCTCACTAGATCAACAGTTTGTGAAATACTCAGATCAGACCCTCTGGCACCAACAACCATTTCACGTTCAAAGTCACTTAAATCCCCTTTCTTCCCCAATCTGATGCTCGGCTTGAACTTTAGCCAGTCATATTTACCACTTCTAGATGCCTAAATGCATTGAGTTGCTGCCACGTGATTGGCTGATTAGTAATTTGTGTTACCAAGCAATTGAACAGGTGTACTATATATATATATATATATATATATATATATATATATATATATATATATATATATATATATATATGCTTAAGGATCATTTACATAAAATTTTTTCATATTTTCAAAATATACTGTAACTAGTTTACAACAGCATAAGCACATCTGCTCATACTAAAGCCCTAGTGAACAGACCATCACTGTGCTGAAGAGTGCACAGCCATAACTTTTTAAAGTAAAGTAAGATACTGTTTAGTCTTAATGGTGTTTGGCCAAAGATCATCCTGACGACAGGCTCTACTCTTCAAAACAACGATAACCCCCTCAAACTTACACACGCCAGAAACCCTTTTACAATTCAAAATAACACTATAATACAATAATATAATGATATGAAGCAAAAACACATGAAATAACACTTCATTTTGCCAGAAGCAAAGCATGCTGGGAACTAGAAATGAAATGTGATCATACACATGTATATGGGAATGTGTATGTGCAATATATAATCAATAAACAGTTTCTCTTTATTTCCGCTAGATATTGTTGGTTGTTGGTAATCAGCGAGTCTCCAGATGTAGTCGAAGGAGCACCACCACGTTTCCCCCACTGGTCCACATACCCCCCCACTGCATGGCTTCGCCTGCTGGTGTCTCTCACCGCGTCTCCATTGCCCCTGTCCTGCACACCCTCATGCTGGGGTCTCAGGCCTCTCACAGACTGACCAATGACTGCCTGGATTGTTCTGCCGGTCAGCCTGTCTGCTTTCTCCATCACAGGGATATGGATTGTGTAAGTGTTCATGTTCAAGCCAGAAGTTTTACATTCAGTTTTATATAGCCCTCTACTGTTTTTTTGTTTAGCTATATACAGACAAATCATGTACTTAAAAACTAATAACCATACATGTTTTTGTTCTGTAGTTACGCCATGGCAGTGATGAACCACCATGTCTGTCCTGTTGAGAACTGGTAAGTTAACCCTTTAAAGCCTACTATATCACAACTTCTCTGGCCTTTTAAATATCAATGTAGTTTATACATAGCCTTTTAAACAAGTAAATTAACTTTTAGTATAATTCTAAATACGTTGCCGTTTCAGGTTGTGGTACATGTGCCTTTTTACTTTGAAATATTTTGAATTTAATATTAATTTTTTTTTTTTAAATTTAATTTAATTTTAATTAAATATTTTAATATTTTTATAAAGTAAACCCAAAAATAACTTTTAGTTTGTTAGTACTGTTTCAGGATTTACACTTATTGGACTGAAACAACTTAGGTTTGCTTGATTCTCCATGCATTATTTTTTGAAAAATCATGTAAAGATATGAATATTAAATATGATACATTAGGCTGTTTTAGAATCTGTACAACTCTCAGTCATCATTGTATTGCAATGCATTATAAGCTTTACCCCCACAATAAAACCAACAGGGCTTTGATCATAAACTTAAGTATTTCAACTCATTTTGCTAAGACATATCCCAGGGAGCTATAGGGTTTTTATGTAAGTATCATGCTAGAATGTTATAACCGTTTCATTGATATACATTTACACGCTGTCAGAATTTAAATATCCGCACCTGCACCAGTAAAAAAACAAAAAAACAAACAAACAACCCTATTATTTTATAATTCACACTAATCTCAAATCCCAAATCCAAAAACCCCCACATACTCTTCTTTCATGCTTGATTCTTTTTATCATAGGTCATACAATTTGACATGCACAGAGGAAACCGCAAAGAGGGGCTTCCCAAAGACCTGCTGTACTCTTCAAGACATCCCCCTCATCAGGTGAAGAGGAAGATTTCGAAGATGCCTCATTCGAGTATTACTGTTTTGCACCACCTTCTTCTTGTGAAAAGGTTGCCCAATATCTGATTTTCTGCTCTTTCAACAGTAAATGTGGTTGCTATCCACCAGAGAGCTGTCTTTTCAGTTTGATTGGCAATGTTGGGGCCTTTATGGGTAAGAATTACAGTCTGAAATGTAATAAATACATAATGAACTCCACAAAGAAGTTAATTACCCAATCGGTCGTTTAAAGGTGTGTGATTTATGTCAATATTAAAATACTTCTATCTATCCCAGAGATTACCTGTCATTTTGTTTGTGTGTGTGTGTGTGTGTCCCTGCAGTGGTTATGGTGTGCATGCTGCGTTATGCTCAAGTGATTGAACACAGCCATCACTGCTGGACCAACACGAGTTCTTTGGTCTCTGGCTGCATTAATGCCCTTGGTTTGGTCATGGTTGGCAATTTTCAGGTGAGCAGACAAAAAACAAAAAAGTGTAACTTTTGCCCATTCTATAAATCTAAATGAACTTGTATTCCTTTTGTATTTTTTTCTATAGGTCGATCATGCCAAGACGCTTCACTATGTGGGAGCGGGTGTAGCGTTCCCCGCCGGCTTGCTGTTTGTGTGTCTGCAGTGTGTTCTGACGTACCGTATCGCAGAGACCGCACTGGACTACTGGATGGCTCATGTGCGTGTGGCGCTCTCAGCTGGGGCTCTGGTATCACTTGTTCTCAGTATCCTTACCAAGAGCTCATGAATGTTTCTACATCTTGTGTTTGACCTGAAAACAACAAAAAAACACTGGAGATCAGACATGATCTGATACATGAACATCTAATTTAGATGGCTACATTTGAGCAAGGAGTGAAAAACCTAAAAACACTCTCTCATATAGCATCTTATAGGAGAACATCACTGATTGGCTAGTAACAGTGGATGATACAAGTATATTAATAGGGTTTTCACAATACAACATTCTGGTGGTCCATATACCAATGGTAGTGAAATTTCAAGAGTTGCAGTAACAGTTTCAATACTACAGCAAAAAGTGAACAAACACACATTATTTAAAAATTAAAATGAAAACATTGCCATGTAGCCATCAAGTACGGTGTTTTTTTTCTCCTTCAGTATTTCAAAAATTAAGTAAAATGAAATAAAGAACCTGAATTATGAGCAAAGAAAAATATATATATTTTTTAAAGTATTCATGTAAAGCGTCTGTAGTAAAATAAAGAACAAAGAAAGATATCGAACAGACAATAGAACCATTTAAAAACAAAAGAACAAAGTCAAACCCACATTGATCTAATTACAGCAGACAGAGGAAACTCAGAGACATGTTAACAATATGAAATGTAAATAATTATTGGTCCAAGCACTGCAGTAGGTTTACAGACTTGTAGATTACCTGGCAGGGGAGACACCATGATCAAGAAGGTGGTTCACCCAGGGCGAGGCTAGGCCATTACACTACGGCTGTGCTGACCCAAGCGAATTCCCCCAATATGGGAATCTCAACTGCATAATTCATGGTAATGGGGGACTGCGTTCGTGCTCTCCCCTGGATTCATTATTTTTCAGCCTAAAGGTTGTGGGTTTTGAGTCTCGGTACCGGCAGGGATTGAAGGTGGGGGGAGTGAATAACCAGCGCTCTCTTCCACCCTCAATACCTCGACTGAGGTGAGACCCTTGAGCAAGGCAACGAACACCCAACTTCTTCGCTGGGACCCCACAAACCTCTGGGCTCTATGCACTCCCTTACCCTTTTCCCCCACTAGCGGCACCCCTGTTGGCCACTGATCTGGGTGTGTGTGTGTGTGTGTGTGTGTGTGTGTGTTCACTGCTGTGTGTGTGCACTTGGATGGGTTAAATGCAGAGCACGAATTCTGAGTATGGAACACCATACTTGTCTACACGTCATGTCATAAAAACATCATGGGTCATATCATAAAATAATTAATACAATTCTTTATTAATACACTGGGGAAGTCGCGGCCTAGTGGTTAGAGATTTTGATTCCTAACCTTAGGGTTGTGGGATTGAGTCTCTGGCCAGCAATACCATGACTGAGGTGCCCTTGAGCAAGGCACTGAACCCCCAGCTGCTCCCCGGGCGCCGCAGCATAGTGTGTTCACAGTGTGTATGTGTGTGTGTGTTCACTGCTGTGTGTGTGCACTTTGGATGGGTTAAATGCAGAGCACGAATTAGAGTATGGGTCACCATACTTGGCTGTATGTCATGTCACCACTCACTTAAGAGTGCAAAAAATATTGATTACAGGACAAAGAAAGAAAAGTTACAGTAAATTCCTGTAAAATATTAATGCTGAAATCCAGTGTGCCCTTTCCTTAACATCACCCTTCCTATTCAAGGTGGTATCTTCTTCGTCCATGAGAGTTTTGTATTGCAGCACGCCGCAGCCATCTGTGAATGGGTCTTCACGGTTTTGGTCCTGGTGTACTACGGCACCTTCACCTATGAGTTTGGCACTGTCAACAGCGATACCTTGATGGCGGCCTTAATGAAGCGCAGTCAACATCATCATCCAGGGTCAGCGGTCATCATGGGGGGTATTGGGAAGGGTGTTGCAATGGGATGTGGTGCCCGCAATCTAAAGTCACCTGGAGGCAGCAGCACTTCCACACACCTCAACTGTACACCAGAAAGCATCGCCATGCTTTAGGGGCTAACCACTACGGTATTCTCTCAGACCTCAGCACACAGACTCTTCAACTGGCTCACAAAAAAATTGTGCAAAACTGGTACAAGCAATACAATAGGTTTACAGACTTTTTGATTATAATCTAAAAGTAATGACCAGTCAGTCATAACTAAGGTATTTTGCATGTTATTTTGCATTAGTATGTAAGATTACTGAAAACACAGCCTCAATAACCAGCACAGACAATTCCTTCCCATGATTCAAGGGGCTTCTGATTAGAAATGCTTTAGTTTTACAAAAATGTTATCTTAAAGCCTCAATAACTCATTCTTAAGGCTCATTCAATCGGACAGCAATGAAACTATTTAAGGTCAACAAGTGGATTGTTGGTTGTTCGTAGCCTTCATCAGGAAGTCACATAGAGTGCTGCAGGGATTATGTATTATGTAGACCTGGAAACTTGGAGTTAGCATATTACACTTCTGGTTCCATCGTCCCAAATCAATGGGCTTTTGGTTAATTGCCTGACATAATATATGTGGCTAACACAAGCTCAAGATATTTTCATGTTTTATTTTACAACATAAAAATACATCGGTAATATATGGAATTATGTTTCCGCCACTAAATAAAAAATAAAACTGTGTAATTGTGACTTTTATTTTGCAATTCTGACTTTATAACTCGCAATTGCAATTGTCTGAATTGCGTGATATAAACTCACAGTTGCGAGTTAAACGAGACGATATAAACAAAGTGGCAGAAACGTGCTTCTATAGTAATGCCCCCTTAAAAAGATGTTTTTATTTGTCTTTGAAAAGGTGGTTGCTAACAAGTGGCTAAGTTGGACGAATATTAATATTGATATAATATATATATTTACTTTTTTTTTCTTTTTATATTTATGTCGAAAATATTAAATGTCATCTCTCTGAAAAGGAAAACTTGTGTACTCGCTTTTCCGCTTTTACAGCTTTGTTATTTTTATAATCATTCTCTCGAAAATTATTCTCACTCAAACTTTTAGGGAAAATGTTGATAAGATAAAGACAGAAGGAGTTGTCAGAAGCTTATTAATGTAACGTTGAAGTCATGTGACCTTGGTGTTAAGCGTTTATAGCCTGTTTCACTTTTTTTCTTGTGATTGCATTTAAATTAAAATTCATAAAAGTAGTGTTCATTTGTAATCAATGAATTTATAATCATGATGAACAAAACGTTTAACAATTACAAACTTTTGTTGGTCACAGAACTTATTATCTTGAAGTAGTCCAAAACCCAATGGAAAAATCCTGTTGGGTTTTTCTCAAGTGAACCAGGGTGATGCTAACTTCCAGGCTGGCCTACACAAATACGTCCTCACTGCATTTCTCTATTGGTAGTCGGTGCATTGTATCGCCACTCAGTTACATTGTAGTTGCTAAAAACTAATTTGTCGCAAAACTCTCATGGTGCCATTAATCGCTAACTCCCATTGAAAATCAGGACACTTCGTCAGTGTGAATCTGTTACAAAACTGAAAGCAATACCAAGACACTTGTCTAGACAAAGAAGATAATTGGCTAAACCCATGCAACCTTCCCTAACCCATTTAATCTGTAGAAACTGATTACACAACAGGTCAAGCCATCACTGTAGCAATGGAGATGTTAAGTCGGTTGCACCAGCTGTTGCTGCCAACAGTTGGGTTGCACTGAGGTTGAGGTTTAGTCACTTTACTTTAGTCAAATAGCGATACTTTTTATTCATACCTGAGATGCAGGTGGTCCATGTTTATGTATTCAATCCAAGTGCTCATAGCTTGGTTTGATCAGGTGCTGTGGACCATCAGTCACATGGGCTCTAGATGCCATGGTAGCTGTACTGAATAAGATTTAAGAGCATCTCTGTGCAGCCTTCTGAACATGTTGGTGCTTTTGCCAATTTCTTTTCATCACTTAATCTCAAAAATGCCTGTATTGATTGGTTGCATCACAGGTATCTTGCGAAGAAATTCCTAATATTTCAGCATCACAAGAAAAAGGATTTTGTGTCCATTACTCTACTGTTTTGGTTTTTCACATTTAGAAATATAAGGTGATATTCATTTCTGGGGGCTTTTGAATCTCTTGATCCCTCAAGATTGTTTTCTCGTTCACTTGATAAACTGTATTTCAGTGCTTTTGCAAGCAAATGCAAAGTTTCTCTCGGAAGCACAATACTTTCATGAGAAAACAAATGTTTTGCAATCAAACGAAATTTTTGTGACTGAAATCACATTTTAGCGGGTTGCATAGAAACCCTCCTAAAGTTCTGGACTTGACAATTTCAAGACAGGAAGTGCTTTGTGGGCAAGCACATATTGATGCGAATGTTGAGATAGTAAAGCAAACAATTGGTAGTCAAACTATATTTTCACTTCTTAGGTGGATTTGGAGATAGTTGTGTGTAATAACGAAGACAACTTGTTTATTTCTCCAACATGCCTTGTTCCTGTCACTTCAGTATTAATCTAGCATTAAGAGAGAATCAGAGGTCTTAACCAGTTTTTTTTGTGTTTATTGTTTTTAAACATTTACTATTTATGCTATCAGAGCTGCTTGTAAATGAATGCCTTTAGCCGAGCATAATATTGGATTGAACATGAGTACTGCATTGAGACTGGGGTCATAATTATGAAATCTTCCTAATCACTATCCAATCTTCATTATAACCTCAGTTCCTACACGTCATTTGGTAATATATAGAATACTTATAAGAAATGCTCATAATATATTGGAAATGATGTATAGTGCACTAAAGGGGAAAAACCGAAGTATTTTTAGATTTTTTTTGTTTTTGTGGACACAAAATAATATGCTGTATTTTGACTACACTGTATTTTAGTTTTTAGATATTGCTTAATTTGAAAGTTATTATAGAAACCAATGAGAGTTGGTTATGTGTTGTATCTCTTTGTTTATAATTTATTCTTTGTAATGCCAGACAATGAAACCATGCAATATTCAACTTCTGCAAACAAGTATACCTCTATGAAGATGTGGTGAGATGTTCAGAGTCTCCTAAAGGAGCTGCTAAGATGTGTGTTACTCAAGGTATTTATGTTGTTTCATCTGTAGATGTCCCGAGGTCTCATGAAGCATATACCGGTGAGACCATCATTGCAGCTTTCGGAATAAGGCCCTGATCATCTTTCAGGCCACAATAATTTAGTTACTTTTTGTTAAATGGAAAATTCCTAAATTTGATCTGTCAAAAGGGAAAGAATTTCTAAAAACGGTTTTGTTCGGTAGACAGATTGTCTGATAAACTTGTGAAATGGAAACTGAAATCCATTTATCGACTTGTTACATTTCATACTGCAACTTTCTTTTGAGCTATGAGCCATTCTGCACCTTTCCTTATCTGTCACAAGGGTTTTGTTTTGTGAAATAAAATGTACTTTCATTTGAGAGACACTGTTCACTGAGAAGGTTGTTTGCTGCCAGCATCACACTGTTTACAGCAGTTATGTCATGTTTAATATAGAATTTAGGTGACAGAACACCTTAATGCAAAATAAATGAAATTTTACACACCATGAAAGTAATACTCTGCGCTGCTTCCTAGAGTCATTCAACTCATTCAAGGGTTGTAAGTGTCAGGGTCACAAGGTGTTTGATGGTATATGATCCTATAAAGCAAGATGTGGATATACAGTATGATAGTTTCATGTAAAATGAATGACGTAAAAAAAGAATTAAGAAAGAATGAAAATGATATTATGAATCAAACAGGTATAATATTAAACTCTAACCTATTAAATGGCAAACAATGATTTTGAAACATAAACATCCTTGATATGAGTTCTGTGGGTTTTGCACAGATATATCTTGGAGGAAGGAAGGAACATAACACTCAAAAAAAAAAGGTACAAAATCTGTCTCTGTCGCAGTGCCTTTTTAAAATGGTAGGCTACACTTTTGTACCTTTTAGGTACCAGATTGGAGCATTAGGCAAAGGTGTACCTTTTGAAAAAGTATTGCCACATCTGAGACTAAATGGAGGGTAGATTCTAGTGTGATTTAGGGTCTTCTGAGATGTCCGCCAGGCCTACAGAGCGATAAATAAGTTGTTGCTGGAAATATCAAACAAACATATAAAGGCTACGTCTACTGGACTAGACATGTTACCACTTTTAGAGTGCTTTACTTCAAAATATTTGTCTTGTCCACTCTTGACAATATGGGACAGTTCACTTTAAAATCTGGTATTTATGCAGATTAATATTATAGATTAAATGGTGCCCTCTGCTGTTTATTTATGCTCTTTGCATGTGCAACACACACACACACACACACACAATTAACTGAGACATTTCAATAAAAAGTATTCTCAATGTTTCAAACATTGCACGCTTCGCATTTCATGCGCAGAGAAAATCTAGATTTTGTTGCCATTAAAAAAATCGCATCATTTACGTGTGAATCTGAAAATAAAAATGTACTTTGTATAAGGTGAGAAAAAGGCAGTTGGATTGTATTCTGTTAGAATGAAATCTGTATGTGTTTTGGGTGAACAGTCCCTTATTACTCTCATCTTTTTTGCTTACTCAGAAAGGTGATTAAAATAGAGCTGGATGTTTGTTTTGAGTATTTTCCTTAAATTGAAAATCATGTCAGAGCAGGTCAATTCTATGTAGTTTTTACATAACTTTTCAGTAGAACATGACAAATATATATAATTTGTGCTCCTTTTGTCACTGAATAAAAAGGATATCTGCACTTGACATCAGAAAATTCCCCTGCTTTTGGTCTCTGTGTTTACATACCAAACAGTTTTCATGGGGAATGTGTTTCTTGATCACCTTTCCTGCCAAGTCATGTTTATATGACAAAGTGTACTAATGAACTTTAGTGTGCAACCTTCAACATCTTAATACAACAGCAGATTGATTCAGTAATAACATTGAGTTAAAAATATATTCTTAAAGGGATAGTTAATGTAAAAAAAAAAATCATTATAGACTCAACCCCAAGACGTTCCAAACCTGTATGACTTTCTTTCTTCTGTGGATCACAAAAACAATATTCTGAAAACTGTCAGTAGGGTTCAATATAGTTTTGAGTTTCACTGAATGAATGAAAATATTTCTTCAGAATATAGAAAAGCATACAGGTGTGGAACAACATGGGGTTCAGTTGTTATTATGCCATTTCTGTGACATTGTGCACATGCACAGTGTGATTTGCATTGTGCACTGAGTGACTGTGCTCATGTTTCTTCAGTGGCAAGCATGGCAACAACAACAGTGAGTATAAGAACAGCTGAAATCAATAGTGGCTACGAGTCCTTTATCAGCCCACAGATACTCCAACTTCTGGTTCGATGCAGATTCCTTACATTTTTTTCCCTCTGAAACTGAAAAGAAAATAGAACATATGAAGATGATGAATCAACTCTTTTAACAAAGTTTAAAATTTGATCAGTTTCTCCTTCCAAATTAAAGGGATAGTTCACCCAAAAATGAAAATTTGATGTTTATCTGCTTACCCCCAGGGCATCCAAGATGTAGTATGTGTTTGTGTTCTACTGAAGATGTATGTTTCTTCAGTAGAACACAAAAAGAGATTTTTAACTGAAACCGTTGCATCCTGTCAGTCTTGTAAGGGAATGGGAATCATGGCTAAAACATAAAAAAAAAAACAATGTTGATGTGTGAAGACACAAAATGATCAATCTGCGCAAGAATCTGTGCAACTCAACTTTTCAGAATGCCGCAAGCGCACCGCAGGTCATGTGACAAGAACTAACCAATCAGCTTCATCTTTTCCCGTAACAACGTTGAGAGCTCAGCCAAGATGAAGGAACATCTGATCATAGTTGTATATGGATTGCAATTTTGAAATAAATTTAGTAGCAAAGCTACTGCAAGCGATTTTTAGAGCTGCAAATCCATTTATCCTTTGCCGAAATTTCCTATTCTGCATGGAGAGAGCACGTCATGAATGCTTAACAAAGGCAGACGCCTCAGGGGCGCAACTGCCCGAGCGCTTTGGAAAGAAGGAGAAAGCTGCGCGCCTAGCGTTTTCCATGCATTTTTAGGTGCTGAGAACGCAGTTTCTTGCACAGACTGATCATTTTGTGTCTTTACACATCAGTGTATCATCACAAACCACAGGGTTTATTTGGGTTTGGTTTGTGTACATTTTTGTTTAGTTTTATTGTATGTTTTAGCCATGATTCCCATCGACTTGCATTTTAAGACTGACAGACTGCAATGGTTTGTGTTAAAAATCTTTGTTTGTGTTCTACTGAAGAAACAAAGTCACCTACATCCCGGATGCCCTGGGGGTAAGCAGATAAACATTAAATTTTCATTTTTGGGTAATCTATCCCTTTACGTCTTTGTTGATATTGCAATTCTGCCGCAGAACTCCAAATAAAGTTTCACAGAATACTCCAAATAATGCTTTTTGTATGTTATGCGTATGTATATGAATGAACACAAATGGGCATCACTTGTTTAGACTTAACCATTTGGCACAACATTTTGAGTTCTTTAAGCAAATTTAAAATGACATTCATATGTAATAGTGATATCATAATATTACCTTAAATATTAATTCTAGAAATGACATGAATCACGATATACATTAAGGAGACAGTACTCACAGTGTACTGAGGGTTTTCAGGTTTTTAATTGACTTCAGTTCTTCTATTTTATTAGCATTTTACAGCATAGCAATATTCACCTCCTCTGCCTCAATGTAAGTATTCTCAATTTTATCCTAAAACAGAGACAAATTAAGGGTGATATGCTTCATTAGTGAATACAACATGCTGCATGTAATTACTCTGCCTCTCAGGGGTTTTAAATACATAAAGACCTATTGGAAACCATTAAACATGATTCATTTATGACAGAATCAAGATGCATAATACAAATTCATGAATTACACCATAAAGTGAAACAATGATATATATATATATATATATATATATATATATATACAAACAAGCAGTGTGCTTGTGCTCTTTGTTTAAAGCTAATTAATTCTTGTTTAATATTTTCTATCTAATTGGATGGCATTCTAATATTTGTAGTGTAGAGGGGCTACTTTATTCCATAAATGGTAGATTCCTTTTTTGCTGTCTTATGGTGCAAATATTGCATTAAGTGATCTGTACTGTCAGCTGATAACTGTATGACTTTATTCCACTGATAAGATACTGTTTGGCCTACATATGAACAAAAGTGAAAGCACATTGTCAGTGCAGATGTAAATAAAGTGCATATGATTACCAATGAGTTTTTTATATGATTTGTTGCATAACATGACAAAATGACATTTCAAAACATTGTACAGCTTACTAGAATGTTAGACAAATTAACTTTTCTTTAAACTGTATACAACTTTATACTGTCATTCTATATTTGTGTGCATAAACTCACCATACTGCAGCAGTCTCACGTTGGAGCCTGTATTTGTGCTTGATTCTGAAAGAGTGAAAGAAAAAACCGGTGAAATGAGAGCAAAATCCATACTGTATATGGCATGTCAAGAAGTTATGCAGCTCCTCCTCCACCTTGCTTCACTTTAACAGCACTTCTCCTACTTTATTTGCTTTAGTATTTCCACTTCCACTAATCACCGGGTGATTCACTGAAACAGACAGGCCATGAATAACAGGGTCATTCCAACGGTGCCAGACTATTTATCTATTTACCATTTTATTTGAAAAGTTTCCTGTTAGATTTTCAAGAAGTCATGCGTCCTTGACCTTAAATCCCAGCACACGGTGGTTACAGGTACAAATAGTCATAGTTACTTTACAGACGTCTATTTGAACTTGAAAAGTTAAATACAACTAACAACTAGCTTAGGTGTTTGTAATAAATTATATTTCTCATTCAGACATGTTTAGTGCCATGACTGTTTAACTATATCATGTTCAAATCATTCCGAGGTTGAAGATCTATAATGATCTTGACTTGAAAATATCATTGCATCCCAATAAAGTACACAGTAATTGTTTTACCGAAATATCTAGGCCATTCACTTATGTAACAAAATACTGAAAAGACTGAAACAAAATTACCTCTGTTTAAAAAATGTGGCCACAAACACCTGGATAAAGCCTCAAACGTCATCAGTTCACCATATCATAATAAAGTTACTACCTGTAAGTCATAACGAGGAAATAATAATAGACTGTGTTATGATGTCTTGAGAATATTGTAGTTTTTTTTATACATGAGCTTATTATGATCACTAACGAATTGTACACGAAGCCTTCTTTCCTCATCAGTTTTTGTAAAATAGTTTAGATATATGTATTCACGTGACCAAACAGCGTTTTGTGGAGTAATGCTTCCCTAAACAACCTATTTTAATATTAAAACGACGGCCGCTAGTTGGCGCACGTGTCCCGCACGCACACGCACTGAGTGACCAATTCATCTTCAGATTTACCGCTTCTAAAAAGTGTTGCCCTAAAACACATGCATAATGTCAACAAACGGCAAGACCTCGAGAATATTACAGTTCATGGCCCCAGATGAGCGCCGTCAGTTTGGAATCGAGGTAACTGCACTCCAGTAACTTAAACGAGCTGATTAATCGAATGGTGCATGATCAATATGCAACTAAACGTGCCCGCAAGCAACTTGCTTCTTTTTATATGTGTTCTAAATGAGATTTACATCAACATTAGATCTCCACAACGCCACTACAAGAAAATGCTCGTTCTAGAATTTATAATAATGTAAAACAAACGAGGTTAAAAAAAGGTTTGTAACATCCACGTGTAATGTATTCGGTGGTGGCCACCACTCACACAGGCTTGGTGGCGTTGACCTGGATTTGACATTAAATCAGTAGTGCATCCACAAAAATATATGGCAACATACCATGGTATTAAAATCTAAAAACCTGTATTTTTCACCGCTTTTTCTAAAATGTGCATTCCAGTATTTTCAGTGGTGTTTGCTCATCCCGCCGTTTGCCCTTAAAATAATATTTAATAATAATTCCTTGGTGTTTTAATATATATCACAATACAGAACAATCATCATAATCACTTGCCAAGTGTTGATACTACTCCAAGATACTTAAAAATGTGATAACATGGTAAAACATGGAAAGTTACTCTCTCTCTCTCAAAAAAATAAAATAAAATAAAATTCCGTTGTCCCTCTTGATGTTTATTTGGCAAATGCAGTATTACAGTGTAAGTGTTTGTAAAGGGGGTTTCATGTTCAGTCACTTTTTTGCAAAACATGGCAGTTTATCTTTTATGAACTGTTATAAAGTGTAAAAAAAAATAAAAATAAAGTTTAGCTCAAATAAATTAGTTTAGCATGGATTAATATTTTATATATATATTTATTATGTCTTAGACTCCATTCCACCTACTGGCTTGGCAAATGCGAGACATATTAGGAGATGGAGGAATTCTCAAAGAGGTCGTCCATGCAGGAGAAGGTCCACCGGTACCCAAGCATGCCTCCGTATCAAGTAAATAACTCAATTTAACATAGTTTTGTTGAGTTCTAGCTTCTCTCTTATGATAGTCAAATATTGCATAAATAAATTATTAATATAATACACACACACACACACACACACACTCGTCTTATGTAACCAAGGCTGTGTTTATATGATAAAAAAATAAAGGAAAATAGAAATATATGTGGAATATTTTTACAATTTGAGATATCTGTTTTCTATTTTAATATATTTTAAAATGTAGTCTATTAGTCTGATGATAAAGTGTAATACAATCTTTCAGAAATCAATCTAATTATGTGGATTTGGTGCGTAAGAAAAAAATTCTGATAAATTCTGAAAACAGTTATGGTGTTTAACTCACTTTTGATCTGTTTAATGCATCCTTGAATGATAATAATAATAATAATAATAATAAATAAACTTTTGGTTTTGTATCTACTTTTATGTAATACATTCTTTTTGGTTTGTTGGTTTTCATAAACTCATTTCATCCACAGTTCATTTCTCTGGTTTCATTGAGTACTCTGACGCACCATTCGAGACAACCAGCCACCTTAAATATCCACGAATGATGAAGCTTGGTAGAGGTAGGATGGAATCTGAATTCTCCCATTAGAATAATTATCGTCAAATTTCTCCTGTATATTCTCTTCTATGTCCTCTGCGAGACACTCTAACCTCTTTCCCCATAGATGTTACTTTGTATGGCCTGGAGCTCGGCCTTCTTACAATGAAGAAAGGTGAGTTCTCCCGTTTTCTCTTCAAGCCCAAATATGCCTATGGGGACCTGGGGTGCCCCCCGCACATACCTCCATTAGCCACGGTCCTCTATGAGGTGCAAGTCCTCGACTTCCTGGACTCGGCACAAGTGGATGAATTCATGGATTTGAGTATGGTAAGATTGAATGCTTTTAGCTTGCTCGTTTTGTTTGTTTGTGGAGTCCCAGATGATCAGTTCTCCATTGTTCGTCAGGATGAGCAGAACAGTGTTTCTCTGTCCACATTTCTGAATGTACTGGACACGCAGCGGAGCTTTGGAAACCTCTGCTTCAATAAGAAGCGCTATGAAGATGCTCGAGAGAGATACAAGCAGGTTCTGTGCTTTTAACTGTCTTATTAGTTTCTCATATATGAGAGAATGTAAATAGATAGAAGGAAAATGTGTCTTGAAACCTAGTAATAGACTGTGATGTAACATTCGTGTAACACAACTCGTGGTCCATGGTGCAGGCCATGACACTTTTGCAAAATCGTGAGCTGGTGGATGATGAAGAGAAGCAGCGTCTTGAGGAAATGAAATTGCCTTTCCTGCTCAACCTCTCACTCACGTACCTCAAACTGGAGAAACCCCAGAAGGCCCTTTGCTACGGTCAGAAAGTGCTGGACATCAATCCTCAGAACACTAAAGCGCTCTTCCGCTGCGGCCAGGTTAGGCAACGTGTTTTCATTTCAATTTTTTTTTTGGTAACCTGATCATAATCTTTCAGTAAAATAAATATTGTTATATAAAATCTACTGCTGTCAATTGAGTTAAGTTTTATAAAATCAGGATATGCTGATGAATTAACTGAACTATCATAATGCTGCATTTTCTCTTGGGTTCGGTTTGAAACTTCCAGTCAGGTTATTTTTTGTGTTCAGTTTACTATCAAAAGGGAAGACTTTATGGAATTACTGATCTGATATGAAGAACTTTTTTTTAAAACGAGGCCTGTTTGGAAATGAGCGACTATGAGAAGGCACAAGATTATCTTACACTCGCTCAGGCGAAAAAGCCATTTGACCCTGACATCAACACCTTGCTGAAAAAGCTTGCTCTGTAAGTCTTCCTTATCTGATGGTTTTGTCAAGTTTTCCTCCAGTACATGTGTGAATGTGAAAGCTGAACAAATCTGCTGATCTTTTACAGCTGCTACAAGGACTATTTGGACAAAGAGAGAGAGATGTGCTCCAAGATGTTCTCAGGTTTAAAGCGGATGGAAAAGTGAAGATTGTAGCGTCCATGGTGGTGGTCTTTACCCTTTTTCAAATCCCCCAGACTGACCACAAGTGGGAAATATAAACCCAACAAAATGTAATTTTGGCTCGAGTGGGCAACATTGCCTCAAATGTTTTCATACTTTTAATTGATTATAGTTCACTTTTATTTTGCATTATTTGTGTTTGATATATATATATATATATATATATATGTATATATATATATATATATATATATGTATGTATAATTTATTTTCGTTTTTTGACATGGGTGTCAGCACTATGCTATGTATGTTAACTTAAGAAAAGCTTTATTATGACAGAAAGTCAAGATTTGTAGTGTTATGTTCAGTATTACATTCAGTACTCTACATAGAGCATCAGAAGTTGTTCATTATTTCATTTTTTTCTCAATTTCATATATATTTATTTATTTGTTTTATTTTATTTTTTACTTTTTGTATGCCATGCAATGCATGTGCTGTCTTGATTTTACTTATTTTCATTATAAGTCCACTGTGTCATGACTGGCAAATTATTTTGTGTGTTAACATGTAAACAATAAGTTGTTCTGTCTTGCTCAGAGTTTTGAATTTTCCTTAGATTTATATGGAAATTAATAATACACACACATTTTGTTTACTCTAATAAAAAGTGAACAAAACTGTCCATATATACTGTATATATAAAGTTTATTTCATACCTTCATACCGTAATATGAGTCTTGTCGTCTAGCTGTGTTGTCTTGGTACATTTTACTTCCTAGTCTTTCCTCCCTGTGCTTACAAAAAATACCCAATCTGCAGCAGCCCTATTTAATATTTTGTCATGTAATTATCACAAAATATTGAACCATGTGGTGTCATGCTGCACATGTTTTTTTTTTTTCAGAACTCAGTTCTTCATAAATTCATAAAAACAGGTGTCTTTGGAGTTACCACTGGTGTAACTAATTACATTTACATAATCACACATATGTAGCATTGTAAATTGTAAGTTGCTTTGGATAAAAAGCATTTGGTAAATGAATGAATGTAAATGTTTGACAACCACAAGATGTCACAATACAGGTGCATCTCAATAAATTTGAATGTCGTGGAAAGGTTCATTTAAGTACGGTAATTCAACTCAAATTGTGAAACTTGTGTATTAAATAAATTAAATGCACACAGGCTGAAGTAATTTAAGTCTTTGGTTCGTTTAATTTGTGATGATTTTGGCTCACATTTAACAAAACCCCACCAATTCTCTGTCTCAGCTAATCAACTCTAAACACCTGCAAAGATTTCCTGAGCCTTCAAAATGGTCTCTCAGTTTGGTTCACTAGGCTACACAATCATGGAGAAGACTGCTGTTCTGACAGTTGTCCAGAAGACAATCATTGACACCCTTCACAAGGAGGGTAAGCCACAAACATTCATTGCCAAAGAAGCTGGCTGTTCACAGAGTGCTGTATCCAAGCATGTTACCAGAAAGCTGAGTGGAAGGAAAAGGTGTGGAAGAAAAAGATGCACAACCAACCGAGAGAACCGCAGCCTTATGAGGATTGTCAAGCAAAATTGATTCAAGAATTTGAGTGAACTTCACAAGGAATGGACTGAGGCTGGGGTCAAGGCATCAAGAGCCAACACGCACAGATGTGTCAAGGAATTTGGCTACAGTTGTAGTATTCCTCTTGTTCAGCCAATCCTAAACCACAGACAGCGTCAGAGGCGTCTTACCTGAGCTAGGGATAAGAACTGGACTGTTGCCATTGGTCCAAAGTCCTCTCTTCAGATGAGAGCAAGCTTTGTATTTCATTTGGAAATCAAGGTCCTAGAGTCTGGAGGAAAAGCTCATGGCCCAAGTTGCTTGAAGTCCAGTATTAAGTTTCCACAATCTGTGATGATTTGACGTGACATTCAACCAAGTATGGTGACCCATTCTCAGAATTCATGCTCTGCATTTAACCCATCCAAAGTGCGCGCACACACACACACTGTGAACACACACCAGCAGTTGGCAGCCATTTATGCTGCGGAGCCTGGGGAGCAGCTGGCCAACTTTCCAGAAGGCCAACAGTTCACTAAAAGTTGTTTTATTTTTTTATTGGTCTTATGAAGTATTCTAATTTGTTGAGATATTGAATTGGTGGGTTTTTGTTAAATGTGAGCCAAAATAATCACAATTAAAAGATCCAAAAACTTAAATTACTTCAGACAGTGTGCATTGAATCGATTTGATACACAAGTTTCGCAATTTGAGTTGAATTACTGAAATAAATTAACTTTTTCACTAAAAACTAATTTATTGAGATGTGCCTGTATGTTCCAAGGCCGTTTAACAAGATTTTGGCAACACGGCATTGACTTTTTGTGAAGGTTTGTGCTGGAACGTTCTATGTGGATTAACTGAGCTTGCCTCAGTATGGAGTTGTAAGGATGCCCTCTTTCAAGAGAGCCAGGCTTCCGACCACACTGACCCACAATATGTAAGAAAACCCCCTCAGTGATTTGTAGAGTGACGATCCACTACTATTATACGTAACTGTTATGAATAGCCTTTTCTGTGTCTGAATGAGCAGTGCAAATGCACTTAATCTTAAAAAAAAAAAAAAAACAGGTCTGTAAATCCTTGGACTACAGATAAAGACATTGCTCAGTTTGGTTTCTTCGTCCTTGGCAACTTTAGTCCAGTGCAGTCCATCCTTTCTTGTTTGTGTTTCTTTTGAGTGTTGCTCTGCTGACATTTACCAGATGTGAAGATGTAATTATGTGTGTACAAAGTGAAGTTTGTTATTCTTGACCAAGGCCTGTCCAGGTTCTTTGGGTTTTCTCCTGTACTAAGTTAATTTCTCAAAAACATAGGTCTTCAAAACTGTAGCTTTCCCAAAGCAAATTGTACAATATTCTCTAAATGTCTAGCATCCTGTTGATGTTTTACCTTACAGGGAAAGTTCATCCCAAAATTCTGTCATCATATTACTTTGTTCCAAACCTTTATTTTATATATTCTATATAACCTATATATTCTGTGTCTGTAACTTAGTAAAACTGATTTGAAAGAATATTTACAAAATTTTCAGAATACAGCTACTTTTGAATGGCCTACTGTGGAGAAACAGACTTTTTGTGAACATAAAAGTCTTAATGACATAAGGCCAACTGCTGTACTTTTAGTCACAATGAAACAGAAGTTGAGACAAATATTTTCTACCAATTTTTCTTTTTTATATGTGTGACTTATCAGAGTGCAAAAATTGTAGGGTGGAGACTTGATTATATATGTTGGTTGCTGATTGGATGGAATCAGATGGTGAATAGAAACTTGCAGTCACGTAAGAAAGGGGCAGGTTTAAGCAGACTAAATAATTGGAGAAGTCAAGCGTATGTCATCACAGAGAAGTCAATTTAATAATTTAGTAATTTTTCCATAATGTAAAGTTATGAAAATTACATGGTGAGTAAATATAACTTGCATCAATAACCTGCACTAAAAAAATGTTAATAAAAAAGATTTAACTTTAAAGGTCAAGGATGCTATTTTAGCACCTGATGGAAATGCAGGAATGATGCTTATTTTCAGATAGGTTTTCACTGTGCTCCTCCTGCCACTTTTGCCCCAACCAATTTACAGTCTTAGGTGTGAAAGTTGATACTCAGACTTTTTTCATTTGGTTACCAAGAACATAGTGTTAAATATCAGACAGTCCGCTCAGACAGTGTTCCTATCAGCCAGTTAGACCTTAAAGGTGCCATGTGTCATGTCTGGCAAAAAAATCAAGTCATACTACACATTCCATACCAGATGGGGGCAGTATGCCTCAATAAAGTGAATTGGTCTACTCTAGAGTAATAAACGAGAAACGGTATAGTCTCTATGCTCCGCCCCTACCTTCACAACAACCCTAGAGCCATAGCCGAAGCCTAAGAGGACGTTCTGCCTCCAGAGGAACGTTGGGTGATGTCAAGTGATTTTGAAACATGACCTCTTCAAGCTACTCCCCTTCACCTTTACCAGTGAATATGTTCATATTCGTTTTGTTCATATTACATTTTGAGTTGTATATACACAATATTTGAATTAAATTAATTTGACAGACAGCATTCTTTCAACATCATTGGTCAACATCAGACAGCTGATGTTGACCAAGTTAGCGCCAACCAACGTAACCAGAGCTGCCAACTCTCAAGCATTCACCGTGAGACACACGCAATTGACTCTTTTCACGCGCTTTCACGCCACACATCAATTTTCTCATGCACAGAAAAACCACGAAGCAAAGAGGACACGGAGACCAACAGACTAGACAGAGCAGGTTAGTTATGATATAAAAAATGGGTAAGTTATAGCTAACGTTAGCTAATTATCAAACGCAGCTACGGTTAGCCATCGCTAACATCATCATTTTTATCGAACAGCCTTCGATACATTCTATGTTATAACTTCCCCAAAAAAAAAAATATGCAAACATACAAAACAAACTTCTAGCGAAATACTAACAGCATCTTACTTACCAATCCAATAGAAATGTTGCAAGTTCAGAGTCGAACCTCATTTCTTTCAAGTCCATCAGTTGTCTCCAGCGAAGGAAAGCATGTTTACTCTGGTTCGGCTCCTTTTCTTATCGGATTTGATTTGTGATTCCGAGCGCGGTTGTTTCCCTGTAGCGGGTGGTGGTGGTAGGGGTCTCTTGCCAAGGGCTTGAGCCATCCTTCCACTCTCTTCCCTGAACTGAAATGATGTAGTGGGCTGTACTTTCCACACGATTGACATCAGGTTCAAGTACACCCAAAAGCCATGCGAGTTATTCGTGTATTGCAGGTTGGCTGGTGGTTATGTTGCCCGCATACCGCCTCCCATGGCCGAAACTGGTATTACGACACCTGTCGGGCCGTGGCTAGTAATGCTAATGCTAATTAAGGCTGCTATCTCTGCAGCACTATAACTTGACATTTTTTTTAATGACATCATCACCCTTATTTCTTCTCATTCTTTTGATGCATGCAGGTCATTTTTTGGATATTTTTACCTAAATTTTTACACATGGCATCTTTAAGCCTTATGTTGGGACTTGAACAACATTGGTGTCAACCTGCACTATCATTTTCCTCTCATTTAAGATTATTAATGGTTAGGATTTGACAGAGGTTGTCATTCTGTGTCAGCAATGTTGTACCAGTACCAAGAAAAGATACTGACCAGGAACACGTCCTACTTGCAAAATCATGGTCACCTTGCTGCATCTGTGACTGTGAATTTGGCAAGTACAGTAGGATGTGGTGGTTACTGTGTGGATGTTACTGGTTTAACTCTTATGTCCTTCCTGGGTTTGTATACAGACACCTGCGTGCAAACATGAACCAGATCCAGATCTCCAAAATGAGCTGATAGCAGTTGACAAAAAGGCTCCAGTTATCTCTTCCAGTCTATACATGTTTGGTGAACTTGATGGTGAATCTGTGTATATTCAGTCTGATGAGGATCTGAAGCATGAGCTGCTCTGATAAGATGCTCTGATAGCCACCCATCACTGCAGATACGATCACAGAAAGAATTCCATTGACAAAGTCTGAATCCCACAGACCATCTTTTCTAGACAGATTGGTGATGGAAGCAGTAACATCACTAAAGTCCATATGCAAAGTCTCCAAGAATACAGTTCCATACATGTATAGCATCATGGCAATTGGTCTTTCACAGTCAATCAAGTGATGACGACACTCAAACCCAGCACCAACAGATCTTTAGATTAGCATTCGTGGAGTTCTTCCAGGCTATCAAGAACTTGAGCAGCTGCTGCATATATTCCAATCTGGCAGTCGTGCAGACACGTCTGGCCTCTGTCTGAAAGGCCACAGTGTTCTACAGTGAATGGTGTCCAGGTGCTCAAGTCAGTGGTCAAGTGATAGTCAAGTCAGGGAGGAATATATTCACTACAGGATGGTGAAAATTTTATTAAAATCTGCTCTTATATCATTTAATTGTTTTAGTACTGGTGAGTCTTGATTTACATACTAAGATACATAACATTAAAACACTGCTCTTTTTTCACCCCTACGCACACTGTAAAAAGGTTTGTAATGTTGACAGAAAACTATGTTAACTGGTTCAGTAAAAACCTGTTAACTGGTAAGTACCATATACAGTGTTTTTTTATTTTATTTGAATGTCATGGTTCATCATTGTATTATATGCCATATTATCAAATATATGTTTTTTGAAAGTGAAAACTATGAATTACTATATAATTGTGACCTAGGCTTGCTGGTTGTTATAAAATAGTCAACGAAATTCTAGGACGTGGGACCCTAACAATGATCTAATCTCTTTTTTGTTTTTCGTTGAATCACACAGGTGGTTCAAATAAATGAACTAGAAGCCAGAGTACAAAAAGGGTTGCTTTATTTTCTAGAATGAGCAAGATTGTATCTTCTCTTAAGAGTAGAAGGACTTGGTAAAACCATCCATGACACAAAAGAAACAAATAAAAAAATAAACTAGTTACAACAATTAAACACCACTCTGAATGGATTTAAAATAAACTAAATTAATTTCCAAAAGAAATAACACTCCAAATAAATCGAAATCTAACATAATACAATAAGAGGAACCAATCATTAGACTAATATTCACATTAATTAAACAGAGAAATCATACTTTAAACCAAAAGAAAACATAAGAATGGCACTCAAAATAACACCCAAATCAACCTAGAATACTAAAATGGGAAATATACCATATGGGAGGAAGAAGAAAACAAACAAACCCAAAAGTCAAACCCAATCAAAAAAAAAATATAAATAAAATACAAATCAAACCCAAAGAAAAATCAAACCCAATCAAACTATTATACGTAAAACACACAAATCAAACAAGGCCTCCCAATACAGCACTATACCATTTAAATAAGACATGCAGATCCTGCAAAATGAATGCCACAAATCAAAAAAAACAACAACCAAATCCCAAGTTTGGTGGGGAAAAAAAACGATGGCCACTTGCCAAAGAAGGTTTTGACGTCCTGTAATTAAAACCATTTAAATTTTATTACACACCACATTCTACATTTGACAATCAAGAAAATACTCACGTTGCTAATGCACTTATGCTCCTTTAATGGGTACTTAACATGTATAAGTCTTTAAAAAAACGAGCTTGATCATTACTTACGTCCAGTGGCCGTAACAAAGCGCAAAATGACAAGCGCACTCTGCTCTCACCTCGATTATTAAAACCGGAACAATCCTAAAACACATTTACTATGGTGAATGCGAATCTTACTACCAGGCATCTCCTTTACGATAAACATGATTAAAACAACAGGTTTACTCACTCCTAATTGTCGGACACAATGGGTCAAGCCGTTCCTTCAATGCGCCAGCAGAGGAAGAAACACAAACTCGCTCACCAAGCGTAGAACGAGAGCAAACGCTGTTTCCTTGACGCCCGCGAGACTTTATATGCCACCTACCCATTACATTCATCTACCTACCTAACAGCACAACATACTCATTCCGGTTACATCCACCCCCTCCTTCAAAGGTCACCGTCCCGGTGACAACATTTAACTCCATCATAACCATTCTAATCCCAAGGTCTAAAAGGGACATAGAGGGAACTAACAGAGGCTGAATTTGGTGGCCTTTGATTTTCCAAGGATCGTACTGGTCTTGGTAGATTGAATACATTTGAATGCTGGCCAGCCCTCGTCCTAACCGACCGGCGTAACAAAGGTTCCGTCCGTTCCTGCTCGGATTCTCGTTCTTAATATTCGTGAGAGCCAGGGCCCGATAAATCAAGTACCTGCTCCACTGGACACTGGGACTCTGGGGGATCAAGGACCCCAGTTAAACATTGGCCTGGCTCCGACTCACCCAAATCCTCCCTAACAGCTGCCGCTGAACCTCCCTCCTGGGCTACCTGTAAAACCACAGTCTCTTCCTCTGAAATTTCCTCTTCCTCAGATAATGGTCTCTGATGGTCGTACTCTGGCAGCAATCCTACGGGGGGGGGGGGGATATTTACCACACCCTCACTTTTATCCAAGGTTACGTACCCATCAGGAAGCTCTCGCAGATACGAGCGATGGACATTCTTCACGTGCGTCATTGTGTCTTGTTGTCTTACCTTATACACAGTGCCTACCATATATAAACACTCTACCACCTCATACACCTTGGAGCCCCACACATCTTGGATCTTATGCCGGCCTGGGAAATGATTCTTACACAGAACCAGCGTACCAACTGGCAAAATAGGCACAGACTGTGGATGATGATGTGCTCGCTGGGCTGCTGCCACTCCCAGCTGTTCCCTTCCCTCGCCACCCAATCCTGGGCAGTCACTGGAGTGCCTCCTTCCTCCATCCCTAAAAGACCATCCACAGGAAGTTTTGGCTTCTGGCCAAACATAAGTTCATAAGGGGAGTAACCAGTGGACTGATGGGCACATGTATTATAGGCAAAAAGTAACTGAGGTAAAGACTGCGGCCATACCCTTTTCTTTTCGATGGGCAAAGTACGCAATAAATCATGCAAAGTGCGATTAAACCTTTCGCACTGCCCATTTCCCTCGGGATGATATGCTGTAGTCCTACTCTTCTGAATCCCATAAAGGTGGCACAGTTGTTTAAGCAATTCTCCCTCGAAATTACGCCCTTGATCCGAATGGATGCGTTTTGGCACACCATAAACATAGAACCACCGCTCCGTCAAAATGCGAGCCACAGTACTTGCCTTTTGGTCTCGGGTTGGGTACGCTTGGCTAAATTCAGAAAACACATCAGTCACTACTAGCACGTTCTCACATCCGTTACTGGCCCGCTCCAAAAGTGTAAAATCAATTGAGAGAATTTCCAAGGGCTTTGAAGCCATCAAATGCCCCATGGTTGTACGACGTTTGGGGCGTAAGGCTTTAGAGACCACACAACGCTCGCATTTGATACACCATTGCTCAACATCCTGGTGCAAATTAGGCCAAAAACATCTCTCCCTCACCAAGGTGGTTGTCCTCTCTATACCTTGATGCCCGTGATGGTCATGAAGGCTCTCCAACACTTCCTCCATTAGAACCTCAGGCAATAAAACCTGAAGCACTCTAACCTTCCCTGGAGCCAAGAAAACTTCTCTATACAAAACACCATCTACCTGTCGAATACGTTTCCATTGGCGAACAAATTCCATTACTTCCCTAGACTCCCTTGCCCTTTCATAACGAGTAGGGGCCACTCCTCTTTGCCAATATTTCAGAAATGCAGCAATATGCACATCTGCTGCCTAAAGAACTTGCATATCTGCCTTTTCACGACAGGGCAGAGCTGCTATTTCTGAAGCTTGAGTACAGGTCGAAGCAGAGCTTAAACACTGAACTAAGGAAAGTTCATGAGGCAAAGTGATACCAGAAGCAATTTTCCTAACCCTTTTAGGAGCTAGATCCACAGGAAGACGGGAGTGTGCATCCGCATTGCGATTGGCTGTGCCAGGACGATATTTCAGCTCAAAATCAAACAACGCCAGCTGTGACGCCCACCGCTGCTCTACAGCAGCCAACTTGGCGGTCTGAAGGTAACTCAAGGGGTTGTTATCTGTGAACACCACGAACTTGACACCCAGCAGATATTCCCGAAACTTCTTGGAGATGGCCCACTTAAGGGCCAAAAGCTCCAGCTTCATGGAACTATAGTTTAACATATTTCTTTCTGCAGGGCGCAAGCCCCGACTGGCGTAAGCGATAGGCCTCCACTGGCCCTCCTGTTCTTGAGACAATACAGCGCCAAGACCGACCTGACTAGCATCTATCTCTAACACGAATGGCTTTGTGAAATCAGCATAGCCTAAAACTGGGGCCTCTACCAGTGACTTCTTCAAAGCCACAAAGGCATTCTCCGCTGCTTCTGTCCATCGTCCTTCCAAAAGGGTGTCAGTGCCTGAACCCCACTTCTTACCCTTACCTTGGAGCTCCCCTACTAATCTGTGTAGAGGTGATGCTAATTGAGAAAAACCCTCTACGAACCTTCTGTAGTATGATGCAGAACCCAAAAAGGAACGCAACTCCAAAAGATTATTGGGTCGCTTCCAGTCAACTACAGCGCTGATTTTCTCTGGGTCAGTGGACACTCCCTGGGAGGAAATTATGTGACCAAGATACTTAACCCTTTCTTGAAAAAATGTACATTTTTGGAACTTCAATTTCAGGTTATTTTGTTGAAGACGCCCCAAAACCATTTCCAACCGTTGAAGATGTTGTTCAAAGGAACCAGAAAAGATGACTATGTCATCCAAATATAACAAAAGGGACTGGAACCGTTGATCACCAAAAATCCTTTCCATAAGCCTTTGGAAAGTACTGGGTGCATTGCACAAACCAACAGGCATTCTGTTGTATTCAAAGAGGCCAAATGGAGTGCAGAAAGCAGTCTTCTCCTTGTCCCGTTTGATCACTGGGACTTGGTTGTACCCACTCGTCAAGTCAAGAGTAGAGAACCACTTAGCACCAGTTAGCGCATCAAGTGATTCCTCAATCCTTGGAAGTGGGTAAGCATCCTTCCGTGTTTTTGCATTGAGTTGGCGGTAATCCACGCAAAGACGGATACTCCCATCCTTCTTTTGCACTATAGGTGATGAGTAGGGATTAGAACTAGGCCGAACTACACCTTGCTCAAGCAGCTCACCAATATGAGTTTTGACTTGCTCATACTGAGAGGGGGGCAACCGGCAATAACGCTGCCGAACAGGAACATTGTCTAGCACTGGGATCTCGTGTTGGACTAGGTGAGTACACCCCAAGTCACCCCCTTCTTTACTAAAGACAGAACTAAACCGGGTCAAAAGGCATTTAACCTGCTGAGACTGCGTAGTGGATAATGAAGGCCATGACGCCCGCTACCTGCCTCCATGACCTGATTACAGCTCACCATATCCTGACTATTCACGCTCTCCCCCAACGCAGATTCCAGAGCTGACTGCAGATTGACCACATACAACTGGCCCAAAAAAGTTTTTGGCCTAAGCCATTGGTCCTTTTCTCCCAAGTTTACCACCGGAACATGAACTACGCCCTGCTCTACTGGTAATAAACACTTTGAGATAAGGATATTCGCAGGTAGTATACCATCCTCCCCCATTGAAGGCTCCAAAAATACAGAAGTAATAACACGTGCCATACCTTGACAGCCACTTATAGGAACCCATTGCAGGGAACCCGCTGGCACACGTATAGCTGATCCTGCCCTTACAACTGCCTTCCCTAAGAACCCAGACTCAGCAGTAAGAGCTAAACTTTGGCACTCCAACAGGGCCTGCTTCCACTCCTTCCTGGCTTGCTTAACTGCGGGGGAGGAAAATAAACGCTCTTCGTGTTGACAAAAAAAGCTCTTGATAGCATCAATTCAAAACATTCATGCCCAAGAGACCTGGGACTGCAAGCTTTTGTTGCCGTATAAGAGGATCTAGTGGATCTCTCATAATTAGTATCCCCATTTTAGGGAGAATCCTACCCAAAACCTCGACTTCCAGCTCCAAGTAGCCACAATAGGGAATGTCCAGCCCATTTGCAGCCTTCAACCGCAACCAGCTACAAGGTTTCAAACATTCCCTAATATGCAGTGAATATGCATTATGCATTTGAAGGAACGCGCCAGCAGAGGAAGAAACACAAACTCGCTCACCAAGCTTAGAATGAGAGCAAATGCTGTTTCCTTGACGCCCGCGAGACTTTTTACGCCACCTACCCATTACGTTATCTACCTACCTAACAGCACAATATACTCATTCCGGTTACATAATGTATGGTACAAGAATATTTAAAGAAGTCCCTGCATGACAGACTACTACATATAATTAGATTTATTGTTACATTTTCAGTTATGTACAGTAGTTTATGCTCATTGCATTATTTTAGTTTCATATTTGTTACCCTCATGGTGTTTTGTGTTGGTATAACTCAAGTGCACAGTCTGTACTGGTCTGTTTTATATACAGGCCACTTAAGATGAATTTTTTTATACCAAATGCATTATCATGGTGGTTATCAGTACATTTTAAGATAGAAAGCAGGTTCCCTATTGAACATTCTATCCTGTTGCGTTTAACATGGTTATGGGGAAACACTTGTTTACTCTGATACCGAATTCCGATTTGTTTACGTTTGTGTAACTGCACCAACAAAGGGCGCGTCAACCCGCCAAAAGGGGAGGAGCCAACTTTCATGTTCAAGCTTGGAGTGAGATTTTTTGCATTCAATCTTCTGTACAATAAGTTTTTAAGCACCATTTTAAACTTGGGTTTAATTCAGTATTTGCTTGTTTTCATTAATATTCGAATATTCTTTTTTTATTATTATTTAATTGTATTTTATTATTTGATAATTAAAAATTTAAAAAGTGTGTAAACATTAACTTTTTAAATTTCACAATTCTAATGCCGCTTAGCATTTGAATTTAAAACCATTTTCAAAATTTTTACCCTAAATAGGCCAACTACACTAATTGTAATATAAGTTAGGGTATAATGTAAGTGGTCAGTACTGGACCATGATTATTGCAAATAGTATTTAGAAACAAACGATCTCCTCAAAATATTAAATAAATATTACTGAACTAAAACATAGAACATTTATTTAACAGAAAGAAATAAAAAGTTAAGGTGTATACACCTGAAAGTTAAACACAAGAAAAACAAAATAATGCCTCTCCATCACTCTCCAAAATAAAATGATACTGTAAATGTTATCGCCATAATAATCAATGCATAATATGCTGTACTACAGCGGCTGCTGTAATGTTTATCCTGCTAAAACCCTTTCAAATGCATTGACAGCGCTGGTTTATACGGAACTATTAATAGCAATTGATTCATGAGAGATCAAATAATAAGTTTGCAACTGATTTTCAAAGGCTCTGAGTTTAACTAAGGCTCTACAACAAATTACGTCACATTAAGTGTGAAAAAACGGCATTTATAGTTTGAATTTCGATATTAAAATTTACAAAATTTTAAAGTCTTTGTTTCATATCACAAGCAGGGTTGCCACTTTGGTGTGAGATTTACATGAGCAGAGTGAGAGCATAATACAGAGCTTTAAAGCGTGTGTCTCACTCCAAATGCGTGAGAGGTGGCAACCCTGATATAAGTTGGCTCAGAGCGTCATTCATCAGAATTTTTCTCCTTCAGTGACAAAAATTATCTCCTCGCTGGACTCTGAAGAAAGAAGCTGAATCAAGAAGCCAAGAAAGCCTTCCCCTGCAGCCATCCGGCAGATTAAAAAGAGCAAATTTTCAGAGCAAATTTCACTGCAACGTTATTGCAAATGTAGTGCCATGAGTTTGGCTCATGCAGGGAACCCATGCATGACACAGACGGCTACAGGGAGTGCGTCGCTTCCTGGGCATCACCCATGTTGAGGCTGCACTCACTGGGACTGAATGCTCTCACTGCGAGAGCAAGAGTCCCATTCTGCTTTGCTCATGGATTGCCTTCTCTCCTCAGGAGCCTTGGAGGAAGAAACAGTGGAGCAGTGGGGTTCAATCGCTGCGGTGCTCTTCCCACAACGAGCTGATCCACGTTCTCACCAAGACTGTAGAGGATCTCAGCTTAGCTTGGTTGCTCTGAAAAAGCCTGCCCATAGTCTTTTAGACGAGTGGCAGTATGGAAGGCTGAGCCTGGGCTTGCACAGGGCTTGCAGGTGGTTGAAATGCTATCCGGTTGCCGAAGCGCCAAGGACCCCGTCCACGAGTGATGCTGCATTCTGAGCCTCTAAAGAAAGCTTGTATCTGCTCTCCATTCCCTCGTCTAGTGGGCAATGTTGTATCCACCCTTCAGTGCACACCCAACAAAATTACCTTTGTGATAACAGTCCCAAATACTCAAAAGAGCATTTCTCCTCTTCTCACTATCACAAATGTTGGTTCCCCGCCCCTGTGCAGTGACATGTCAGTCAAGAAACTCAGTCCGCTAGCCACCCAGCTCCAGGCTTGAAAAGCCATTCTGGACATTTCAAGCTGGGTTCATTCTTTGGTACAGGAAAATGATACTCACGTTCTATAGTCTGAAGTGCAAATCTTGCTTCTTCGCTGTTCCTCTAGCAAACAGCGAGCCAGGCTTTTACAGCTGCTACTTCCTCATTCTTGATCTCAGGCATCCGAACCACGTGCTTATGACACTTTCAGATCCACATAGCCTCTCATCACAGACCGTTCTTGAGTCTCTGGCCTCTTTCCCCTCTGAGACAGATGGGAGTCCTTATTATGAATTACCTTGATGATGGGCTTATGTACCATCCCATGTACAATCCCATTACAAGCCCATGTACCATCCCACGTTGGGCGCCTGTGACATTTTCACCTCAAGGTAACCAACCACTGCATCATATCTGTGGCTCCTTGGAACACTTCTTGCCTGCTTCAGTAAGGCATCCCACTGGAACTGAGCTCCAAAAGAAACGTGGTCACAACAGATGCCTCCAGCTCGGATTGGGGAGCACTGTATGAGGGCAGACTGGCATTCAGCGCCTGGTCAAATCTGGGTCAAGGCTTGCACATCCACTGTTTTTTTAGCTTTAAAACCCTTCCTGGCAGCATTTAAAGGGCTCATGAACTGCATGATAAAAAAATGACTTACACTTGTGTGGTGCAACATTACTGTCAGATCCATTACTGTTGGAACATTATCTTTTAGTTTCTTATCTTTTAGTTTTCTTTCTGAAAATCCTGTGTCAATTTGTGCCATGTTTGTAATGATTCTGCAGTATAGTGAAGTGTACAAAGGGCCAAGTTCTTACTGACGTGGTTTGGAACTTCATTAAAAATAAAGTTCCTCCACTCTGGTGCTGATTTGTACAGACTGCGAATCAAGAAAAAAATATGTATTTCAGCTGGACCAACCTGAAGTAAATAGAGGTTTGATTTAAACAGTTTATGATACCATTTTTGTCTGATTTTACTTATTTGAAATATCGAAACAGTAATTAAATTTATTTTTTAAATTTTCCAGATTTTTCAACTTTCTGATATTCCACTTTCAAGTAGACAGGAGCTGTATTTGCATGTATGGAAAGAGTTACCCAGGGACATTACTGAAATAGCCACTAAGAGGACTGGCTTACCTTAAAAGGAATGTTGATGTGTTGCATGTTTAAGTCAGGTTTCAGGAGTGGCCATTCAACTGAGATTGCAGTACTGTAGGTTTATGGAAGCCTTGTTGATTGCAAAAGATGATTCCAAATCATCACTTCTTATTTTTGTCTAGGCCCTTTTCATTTCTAGGCTGGACTACTGCTATGCTCTTCTGGCTGGACTTCCATCAAGCACTATCAAACCTCTAAAAATGATTCAGTATGCACCGGCATGACTGGTCTTCAATGAGGCCAAAAGAGTCCATGTTACACCTCTCTTTATCTCCCTGCACTGGCTACTGGTTGCAGCTCGCATCAATTTCAAGACATTCATTCTTGCACATAGAGCAGCCACAGGTTCAGCATCCGGCTACTTTCACTCACTACTACAAATATACATCCCCCACAGAAGTCTGAGATCTGCTAGTGAACGCCTCGTGGTACTTTCACAGAGAGGCTCAAAATCATTTTCCAGAACATTCTCGTTCACCATTCCTGGCTGGTGGAATGATCATCTCACCCCTATCCAGAATGCTGAATCCCTGACAATTTTCAAGCGACTCTTTATAAGAATCGCTTTATGTATTCCCCAGTTGTAACTAAATGTAATTATCTAAAAATCTAAATGTAAATGTAATACAGCATGCTTAATCACCCCCCAATTTTTTTTATTTAAGTTTATGTAAAGAATATCTTAACTTTTGACAGTAGTCAAAAAAAAAGATGTTATCAATCACAATTTATTTGACTTTCTGTTCATCACACTGGAAAAGGTCATATTGAGCATATTGCATCGTCAGAGGAGAACTGGCCCCCCAACTGAGCCTGGTTTCTCCCAAGGTTTTTTTCTCCATTCTGTCACTGATGGAGTTTCGGTTCCTTGCCGCTGTCGCCTCTGGCTTGCTTAGTTGGGGTCACTTCATCTACAGCGATATCATTGACTTGATAGCAAATAAATGCACAGACACTATTTAACTGAACAGAGATGACATCACTAAATTTAATGATGAACTGCCTTTAACTGTCATTTTGCATTATTGACACACTGTTTTCCTAATGAATGTTGTTCAGTGCTTTGACGCAATGTATTTTGTTTAAAGCACTATATAAATAAAGGTGATTGATTGATTGATTGATACAGTACCCAGCACACTAGTTATGTTCAGAATAGAATATACTGATACAGCAGAAATAGTAAGAGCAGTATGCTGTTCTAAACACCACAATTGTTCTATGTTTCTAAGTATGTGGCAAATTATTTAAATATTATTAATACAAAAAAGCATACTATACCCTGCATATATACTGCTGCAGATATCCATGTCCATGGTTTTTATAACTCGATGGCCTCTTGATAGAATGAGTTATTGTTTATGTATACAAGTGGGTAGAGGGGTCCTCCTGCCCCCTTTTCTTGAGTGGGACTTTCAAAGTATGTAATATACAAACAGTACTGTTATTGTTTTTAAGCTTTAAGCATATAAAGCTTCCTTTTTTAAGCATACCACAGCCACTCTGTAATTAATTACAGATCTCACTGCCTTTCCCAATGTTTTAATTAAAGTATGTTTCATCTACACTCACTGGCCACTTTATCATAGGGTGACGATACAAGCCATTCTATATTGCCTAAAACATCCAAAGTAGTCCAAAGTAGACCAATAACATGCATGTATTGTACATAATGGACAAATTGTGGCCTGTGAGAATTTGAGATCTACCGAGAACGATCAAAGCAATGCAGATACACTTACATGTAAGGTATTTGTTTGTTCGTTCAACTTGAAGTGTCGCTGCGCAACGATCAATGTATGACACCAAACTTCAAAGAGAGTGATTCGAATGCAATAAAGAGCTGTCTGCAGTGCTCTCTATAGCGCTTATTAATGTCATACAATGACTGATCTGCACAGTGCAAACAGCCAAAACCTGGATATTTTAGGGAAAATGGAAATCCTGGCAAGGATGCATCCTGGGAAAATGGCTCATATGGTCACCCTACTTTATTAGGTATACCTGTTCAATTGCTTGGTAACACTAATTACTAATCAGCCAATCACGTGGCAGCAACTCAATGCATTTAGGCATCTAGATGTGGTAAATATGACTTGCTAAAGTTAAAGCCGAGCATCAGATTGGGGAAGAAAGGGGATTTAAGTGACTTTGAACGTGAAATGGTTGTTGGTGCCAGTGGGTCTGATCTGAGTATTTCAAAAACTGTTGATCTAGTGAGATTTTCACGCACAAGCTTCTCTAGGGTTTACAGAGAATAGTCAGAAAAAGAGAAGATATCCAGTGAGCGGCAGTTGTGTTGACAAAAATGCCTTGTTGGTGTCATAGGTCAGAGGAGAATGGGCAGACTGGTTAGACATGATAGAAAGGCAACAGTAACTCAAATAACCACTCGTTACAACCAATGTATGCAGAATACCATCTCTGAACGCACAACACGTCGAACCCTGAAGCAGATGGCCCTAACCACACTGGGTCCCGCTCCTGTCAGCTAAGAAAAATTGGACAATAGAAGATTGGAAAACGTGGCCCGGTCTGATGAGTCTCGATTTCTGCTGCAACATTCAGATGGTAGGGTCAGAATTTGGCGTAAAGTACATGAAAGCATGGATCCATCCTGACTTGTCTCAACAGCTCAGTCTGGTGGTGGTGGTGGTGGTGTAATGGTGTGGGGACAGTCACCATATCTCAATCCAGTAGAGCACCTCTGAGATGTGGTGGAATGAGCGATTTGCATCCTAGATGTGCAGCCGACAATTCTGCAGCAACTGAGTGATACTATCATGTCAATATGGACCAAAATCTCTGAGGATTGTTTCCATCACTTTGTTGAATCTATGCCATGAAGAATTACGGCATTTCTAAAGGCAAAAGGGGGTCAAGCCGGTACTTGCAAGGTGTTCCTAATAAAGTGGCCAGTGAGTGTATAAGCCTATTTGTTACACAACCAAATTAGTTTTTGCACAATAAACACCATTTAATTTTTATCTTGAATGATAATATTTTGTGAGGCTGGAATGTTTTGGGTTATCCGGGCATGCTGGAAAGCTGTGTTGGCGACAGTAACTCCATTTAGTACTAAACTGCAAGTAGTTGGGCACTCTGGGGCACTGTTTGTCCTGGTTTAGGGCTGAGGAGGTGGCATGATGCCCCATAGTTGCTACAGACAAGTTGGCGCCCTTAGATGTTGAACATGAAAACCTAAAGAGATAGTTTTTTTGCATCAGATATAAATGCATGGGCAGAGTGACGGTTTGAGCCTATTACTCTTAATTTAATGCCACTGGTAAAGAACAACATGTCAAATTTGATTCCCCTCTTTTTTTTTTTTTATGAAACTTGAAGAGGCTTAAAGAGCCTTTGAAAAAAAAGCACTAAGATGTTTTAGGCCTGATGTTACAAGTTATTTTTTGCACTCTATAGTTCCATACTAAAGTCTTTGTATCGAATTTGAGTTGACCAGCTAAATAGTTTGGCAAAAATAACCCGACAACCATCCTGCATAGATTTAACCGGCCAAAAGAGACTATTATCTGTTGCCTCCAAATGGACACATTGTACTGTAAAAATCCAGTTTACTCAAAGCTGCACACAGTGAGGCTATGCCTCAGGTCTTTTTCCTTCTTTTTGTTGTGTTCTCTATTCCACAGCAATGCTATTGTTGGTCCTTAGAGTTGGAACGTTTAGGAATAGATTTTGGCTCTGTTTCAAAAGAATATATCTGGCTTCTAATGAATATATTCTTGTGTACAGCCTGGTAGCCATGAAAATTGGAAAAATGGGGGTAATTCTAATTTTGAAACATGATTACGAACGAACTGAACAATTGTCAGAAAGACTTGATATGTGAGCTGTAGGATATTTTACATTTAACACTGAAGAATGCATTGACCAATGCCTTGATTACATATTGAGAATAGTTTTTGCATTAAAGATTAATTTTGTTTAATTAGAGTCATAACATAACTCTGTCACAACATGTGACATTTAAGAGTAAATCTTAGGAGCATGTTGTAGTAACATTCTTTTATATATTGTGCTAAAGCAGTGTCTCTATGTGCATGATGCCATTTTCAGATATCGTATCAGTGCCATCTAAGGCTTGTTCAGACAGGAAATACAGTTTAGGATTTTTGTCTTTCTTTTACAAATTAGTCATTGTGTATCGTGTGTATCACACAGAGGAAAACATTAACATATCACCCTCTAACAATTCAATTCATTGAATATGAATGCTATCAAATATGATGCTTGTCATATTTAGGGTTTTGTAATTATTAGATCACTTCATAACTCACATAACTTGACCTGCACATTTGTGTTTTGGAAATGAGTGATATTTATGCATATTTACTGTATATGCATATTTGTCTGATATGCAGCAGAGACATTTTAAAACTGATCAAAAGTGCCAGTAAAAACATCAATGATGTACTGAAAATTATATCTTAAAATAACTACAACAATTGCTGTTCTTGTTCATCAAAGAATCCTGAATAAAATGTGTCATGGTATCACAATGGTTTTTGAAACCAGCCATAATATGAAACCAGCAAATTAGATGATCAAATTATGAAATAAAATGATTTCAGAAGGACAATGTAACACTGAAGACCATACTAAAAGTTGCTCAAAGCTTTGGCATCACTGAATTAAATATAATAAAATAGAAAACAGTTATTTTAAATTGTAATTCATTTTTTAATCAAATAAATGCATCCTTGGTCAGTATAACACCTTATAAATGACATACTAAAAGCCTAGCAAACAACCAGAATAACCAAGGTATCACATGGCAGTGTGCTATTAGCAAGTCAACCATTATAGCTGTGACTTTTGTATGTATTCCACAGGTATTCAAAGTTTCTCAGTTTTCACAGTCTCTCAATGACTTCAAAGTCACTCATTTTAAATCTTCATAGAATAATGTAAGCTGTCAATGTGTTTCATTTAGCATCATAATTCTTCATGAAGCTTCACTGCCGATTTGAAGAACAAAGCCTGATATTGTGTAGCCCTGTCAGCCTTTGCCAAAAAAACAAAACAAAAAATATTTTTCACTCTACTGCATGAAGGAGAAGAATCAGCTCTATGAATATGAGTCCCATGTTTATGTTAGCCTAGCAGTAACTGGAACAAGGGAATAGAAGAACAGAAATGAGTGAGAGTGGAGGTAAGATGGTGTTTGAATGGGAGTGGAATAAAGAATGTGGTTTTGAGTGATAGATGATTTTTGGAGTGGGATGACTTCCGTAAGCTCCAAACACAACATGCCGATGGGTGCAAAGAGTGCCAAGGTCTGGAGAACAACATCACCAATTGCAAACCTGGCAGGTGGGAAATAGCATGTTTTCAATGTTTAAAGGGAAAAAAAGCATGCTTGAGAAACGTAAGGCTCTCTAACTGTAGTTTGTCAGTCAGATTAGTTAGTTCAAGGGATCCAAAAATATTTTTCAGTTTACAATTATGACCTACATTATTTATTGGAAGCCCCCTCATATATTAAGCAATGTTAACCTTTCAAAATATAGTTAAGGTATATATATCTTTGCATGTTTTTTTTGTTTTTTATTCTTTTTTTTTCCATTTATATCTTTTATTTTACTCATTATTATTATTATTATTATTATTATTATTATTATTATTATTATTATTATTATTATTATTATTATTATTATTATTATTATTATCAACCATTATAACCGATGGGAATAAAAGGTGAAAAATAAAGATGTATAACCAAAACTGTGGGGCTTTTCTCCATAGTATAACTATATTATCAACTGTATAGAGCTATAGAAATATAACTTTTCAAAAAAGTGATTCCGTAACACATCTTGCCCTATGTTAGTTTGAATAAATGGCTCAAAATGTATAAATATGTATCCAAAATTCACACTATCCCTCGTATGAGTACATGTTTTTTATATTTATAACATAGTTAGGCAATGTCACACAAGCACGATTTTTACTTTCAAATATCAGCACAAGAAGTTAACAGTAAATGACTAACATTGTAGACACAGTATTGTTTTTTTCTTCCCTATTCTCTAAGCAACAGACTGTAGTTTCATTACTGAATGGCTCGTTGTTTTAGAACATATATGTTGAGTGAATAATTCAATGGTCTATTATAAAGTTCATTTGCATCGTTCCTAAATGAATCAGACATTTTGAACAAATCTTTTAAATCAATGATTCATTGACTCTCTCTTTAAGACAGACTTCTTGCCACCTACAGGTGGTTTAGTAGTTTTGATATTTAATAATAATAATACCAATTAAATGTTTATTTTTCTATATTCATTTCATGTTTCTATATTTATATAGAAAATATAATGCATGCCAACTCTTGTGTGCAATGATGGATTTTATTGGTTAGAAGCCTGGTGCTGGTTGCACAAACTTCTTAGACTAGTCTTAAAAGTAAGTACCATAATAAGTTGTGTTTTCTTCTTTAAGACTACACAGTGCTCATACTGTAACTCTGTAAAACCAGTTACATAAAAGTGTAGATTGATCCAATTAGAATCTGAAAAGACACATGTGAAGTGGTAAGCTGAACCACTATATATTTTATTATATATATATATATATATATATATATATATATATATATATATATATATATATATATATATATATATATATATATATATATATATTTTTTTTTTAAATAAAATATATACATAAATGTGTTAATAATTAAATGTTAATAATTTCAGAATACTACTTTGTTGAATATGATTCCCATTTTAGTCCAAACAGGAAACCTTTAAATTTCAGAAGGTTTTTTTTTTTTTTTTTTTTGTGCAGTATTTTTAGAAATACAAAAGACTAACAAAAGAAAGTTTACACAAATATTTTATCAAAATATATATTGGACTGAAAATCTAAAACCTTATTATTCTCCATTCCAAATATGAAGGTTAAAGGGAAAAATATGAAATATTGCTCTTTACTTGCTGACACCTCACCCCATCGACCCTGACAGTTGAATACTGAGTGCTTCCAGCCAACACAGTCACATATCAGGCAGTATGTCACGGTCTGTCTGCATATTGAACTCAACCCAGTGAGATGACACCTGATTCCTGTTGCCATCCACACCGTATTAATAGGACTTGTTAGGTGTCTGTGACTCGCTGGAAACCCAAGAGGGGGAGGCTGGCATGAGGTAGGACTGTTAGGCTGTCCAATTTATTAATCTACTGGTTAAAGATACTCACTGAAAACCTTGCCATACCTGCCACTTAAAGTGGTCATATGATGCGATTTCAATTTTTACTTTCTCTTTGGAGTGTTACAAGCTCTTGGTGCATGAAGAAGATCTGCAAAGTTGCAAGGACTAATGTCTCAAATCCAAAGAGATATTCTTTAGCAAAGTTAAGACTCTGCCACAACACGCCCCCACTTGTCTAAGTCACTATGTGGAAATATTTGCGTAATTTAGTGTTGAAGCAACCATGTCAGGGAGTTGTTGTGTGTATCTAGGCGAAAGCAAAAGCACTTTTTATTTGGCCTTTCCGAAAGTAGATGCATTTAGAAATATTTAAGATTACTTACAACAGAACAGCAACGCATTTTATGCACGACCGTTTCGTGAACCTAGGAGAGGAGGAAATTCTGACTTTGCTACGACAATCTGACACTTCTGAATCAGATACTGTAAGTATGTTTTGTTATTTGTTTACGTATTTGCTACTGAATGTTCAAATGTGGAATTTTGTGCGTTGTGTGTGTCTGTGTGTGTGAGAGAGTGCGCGCGCGTGTGTGTGTGTGTGTGTGTGTGAGAGAGAGAGAGAGAGAGAGAGAGAGAGAGACAGTGGAGTCAGCTGTCTTAACCATCTGTGGCTTGTGTACTGCAAACATATACGAGCTTCATCACTGTGTCTGTCACACGACAATAAAAAAAACTGACGGTTAAGGGGCGTTACATTTCCGAAGAGTGCTTGTGGTGTTCGGCCAATCACAGTGCACTGGGTCAGTTGGCCAATCAGAGCAGACTGCATTGTTGGAAGGAAGGACTTTGTAGAAAGGCGGGGCATAGAGGACCTACAAATATGTACAGTATGTAATCATATGAGCCCTTTAACTATCCTAAAGATAAAACCTGTTTAGATGCTGTGGAAAGCAATATTTTGTCATCAAACTGCTGCTTTTTCATTGGTGCTTTGGGATATGGTTTAGTAATGACATTCATACAATTTTAAGCATGGCTTAAGTGTCCACTTACCATATAGGGCCTGTAAAGTGTTCTATGAGGATATCTAAGCCTAAAATCTACAGTGAAGTGCATAGAAACTGAGCTGCACTGCATGTCTTTCATAACCCTGTGTGGGCCGTTGTTTTATTTCGACAGCGAGTATGTGTGTGTGAATATTTTATATAAGTCCTTTTTTGTAAATGTTATTTTTATGGCACGTCCAGTTGAGACTTTAATGCTTCATATTGAAAACAACGGATTCAGACATTATTTTTCAAAAAGTCTTCGCTTTCCTTGGCATCCATTGTTGTTCTCATAGTTTGGATAGGATTGGCTAGTCCTGCCGACTGCCAGAAAGACTCTGCTCAAATAAGAGTCGTGTGAAGACATAAGGCCTTTCCTGCCTCGGGCTAATGATTAGATTAGGAATATTCATGATCATACTGCACTCATACACAAACAGAATGAGATCACTGACGTCTGATCATTCTAATTCAGATTTATTTAGAATAAAGAATGGTTCTACTTAAGAATGATACTAGCAGCTTTGCTCCCTACTTTAATGATTTGGAATGATATTTGCCATTTACTGATAGTGATGGAAAAGATTGCTTTCATGCCAGTTTGAGGGAGCAAATAAAATAAATAAGTAAATTTTAAGGTTTTAGTGTTCCTGTGGCTCAGTGGTGGAGCATTGCATTAACAGCACAAAAGGTTGTGGGTTTGATTCCTAGGGAACACATGTTATGTAATATATGTTAGCATAAATGCATTGTTAGTCAATTTGGATAAAAGCCTCTGCTAAGTGTATTTATTTAAATAAATAAATAAAGGTTACATCGCATAAATCAATATAAACACAGAAACACAAATTAATTGTAAAGTTTTATTTATTTCTATTTTTTTTTTTTTATCTTGGAGAATCTTATTTGACTAAAGGGAAAAAAGGTTTTAGTCATGTTTTATGTTGGCAAATCTGCTCTGAACTGAGACTGACACAGAATTGAACACTGATTTGTAAAGTGATCATTGACTGTTTGGATGTAAACTGGATATACCTTTATATCCCAGTTCCTAATACTTTAGGAGCCTCCATAAAGTTTGGCACCGTTTTTTTTCCTTCAATTCTTTGTGGCTGTTACATTTTGGTATCAATTATCCCAATTAGCCATCTAAGATGCTTTTATAAATCAGGTAAGTAGCAGGTTCATGGTTCACATGAAAGCTCTTCCCAGCTTTAATGGCTGAATGCTTGGTCTTGTAGATGTGATTGCTCTGCTTTTATATTTTGCTCCATTCAATAAGCATCAAGAATAGACTCTTTCATGGCAGACTTGTGGTCGTGGAAAGCATCAATTAAACAGCTCTCAGCCAAAACAAATCTGCTGCCAAAAGGAATCCCAATTCATTTATACGAGCAGGAAATTGACCCGTCAGAGTACGAGAAAGCCAGGGAACTGATACTCTGTATTGCAGGAACATGTCCAGTGCTGTGCTTGCATCCTGAACACTGGGGCTGAGAGTTGAGTTTAGGTATAACAAATGCCCACACTAAGACTCTAGAGACACTCCTCTTCTTTTCTGTTTAGCTTGAGAATGCTGGAGAGACGGGCCATGTATCACAGGCGGTGCTTTCCTTACCCTTCACCCCAGACTGAAAGTGCATAAGCAGGGACTTATGGTGAAGTGAAAGCCTCCTGGGCCTCATATGGTCCAGAGGATGAACCCGTGGAATTGTGTTTGGCAGTAAAGGAACTGTTTGGGAATAGCATAGGTGTAACTGCACACACAAAATAAATATGTTGAAACTATGTTGCAGGGATGCTGGAGTCATTTTGTATGTGTCTGTATTTATTTATTTATTTAAATATGTTAATGTACTGTAAGAATGAAAATGTATTTGAAACAACTTGAATACACACCTCGAATACTATATACAACCCTTTTATCATAATCCTTAAATATTCCGAGTGAAATGTTTAAATGCAATTTTCAGTTTCATAATGCAATGTATTTTATTTAAAAATGTCGACACACACACACACACACATATATAAATGTGTCTAACATGACATTTTACTAAATAAATAATCAAATAGCCCAAATAAACCAATAAATAAATTTATAAAAATAAAAAATAAATACAAATATGAATTGTGACACACTTCATTGAACATCATAGGTCTACTTAAAAAGAAAAACAACAACAACAACACAGGGCTATTTATACATTTTAACCTGATATCTTGACGTCGAAAAAATGGTAGGTCCATGAACGTCCCTTAGAGGAATTAGAAAATATTTCACTTCTGTCACAGTCTTACACGTCATGTCAACTGTCCGGTTTACTGTAACGTTCAGCGATTCTGACAGAACCGGTGACTTCTCCGTTATCTCAACATCTTTCTAGTGAACAGACCCGGCCCTGTTCTGTACCAGCACGCTGTGATCCCGTCTGTGAAGAGGGATGCCTGTGTTTTTATAGTATCGTGGAGAAGGTGGAGGGTTAGGAGGAGCCTGTCAGCCTGTCACAGATCGAAAGCCCGTTTTTAAGAGTGAACGTGAGGCGAAGTGTTTCCATGCGTGGAGCCGCTCAACATCGGAAGTTTTCACAGATGGACACTTTCAACCCGTCGTGCTGTTTACTGAAAGTTTATTCCCGTGGATGTGAAAGAGAACAGAGCACTGAGCGAAACTCTTTTGAAAAGAGCGTGTTTTGACATCCATTATTGATTGTTCGGATTAATCGCGCGGACTGACTGTCTTTCAAAGTAGGCTACTTCGTTTACATTTAGACGCTTTGGATACATTTAAAACTGAATCACATTTGATTTGTTCAAAGTCAAATCAAATAAAGTATGACAATGAAGATTTCCAAAAGGAACATCTTTTTTTCTTCAAAACATCTGGGCATTCATTGTCAATTACTTTATGATGGAGCATGAATCGACTTTTCCTCTTCAAAATTCATAAAAAATGACAAATTTCTGTTACAAACAAAACAAGGCAAATACCATATGCATGGCATTGGATGTACTAACCATTTTAAGACTTTAATGAGGTTATTAAAATGGCCCAGTGCGAGAAGATCATGATTGTACTTTTCCAGCTTATGATTGCTGGATCTACACTGGAGATCGGAGCGTATGATTTGGAACGTGGTCGTCCGGAAAAATGTGAACCCATCACCATTCCCATGTGCCAGGGGATCGGCTACAACATGACACGGATGCCCAACTTAATGAATTATGAAAGCCAAGAGGAAGCTAGCATTAAACTGAATGAATTCGCCCCTCTGGTGGAGTACGGGTGTGATGTCCACCTGCGATTTTTCCTGTGCTCTCTGTATGTGCCGATGTGTGCTGATCAGGTGTCCAACACTATCCCAGCATGCCGTCCTATGTGTGAACAGGCAAGACAGAGGTGCTCACCTATAATGGAACAATTCAATTTCGGCTGGCCGGACTCATTGGATTGCTCAAAGCTGCCAACCAAAAACGATCCGAATGCATTGTGCATTGAAGCTCCCGAAAGTGACACTCAACCTGAGACTAAGAAAGGTGAGGGAATGCTGCCAGTAATTCCGAGGTCCAGGGAACCCACTACAGGGAGAGGACCTGCCTCAAGTGTCTCGCGGTCCTGTGATAACCCGGAGAAGTTCCAATATGTGGACAAAAGTGAGTCTTGTGCGCCTCGTTGCACTCCAACGGTGGATGTCTACTGGTCTAGGCAAGATAAAGACTTTGCGTTCATTTGGATGGTGGTGTGGTCGACGCTTTGCTTTCTTTCTACAGCATTCACAGTTCTCACCTTTCTCCTCGACCCCCAACGCTTCCAGTACCCCGAGCGTCCCATCATCTTCCTCTCCATGTGTTACAACATCTACTCGGTGGCTTTCATCATCCGCTCGGTGGCTGGGGCTGAGAATATTGCCTGCGATCGGGAAAACGGAGAGCTCTACATTATCCGGGAGGGTTTGGAGAGCACAGGCTGCACCATAGTGTTCCTCATCCTCTATTACTTTGGCATGGCCAGTTCCATCTGGTGGGTCACCCTCACCCTCACCTGGTTTCTCGCAGCGGGACGAAAATGGGGCCACGAGGCTATTGAGGCACACAGTAGCTACTTCCATATGGCCGCCTGGGGTATTCCCGCACTGAAGACCATAGTCATCCTCACTATGAGGAAGGTGACTGGGGACGAGTTGACGGGGTTGTGTTACGTGGGCAGCATGGACAGTAATGCTCTCACTGGCTTTGTGTTGATCCCTCTATCCTGTTATCTCATTGTTGGGACTTCTTTCATCCTGACGGGGTTCGTTGCACTCTTTCACATCCGGAAAATCATGAAGACTGGTGGCACCAACACAGAAAAACTGGAGAAGCTCATGGTTAAGATTGGAGTCTTTTCCATTCTCTACACGGTGCCCGCTACTATTGTCATCATATGCTATTTCTATGAAAGGCTCAATATGGAGTACTGGAAGTTCAAAGCTCTGGAAAACAAGTGTGTGGCCTTTCCTGGTCGCAGGAGCGAGGATTGCACCCTGGACTCGTCGGTTCCTACAGTAGCTGTGTTCATGCTTAAAATCTTCATGTCATTAGTGGTGGGCATCACTAGTGGGGTTTGGGTATGGAGCTCAAAGACACTTCAGACCTGGCAAGGGTTGTGCAACAGAAGGTTGGCTGGGCAAACGAACCGCAAGCCCTGCTCCGGTGTCAGCTGCAGCAGCTCCCACTGTCATTACAAAGCACCAGCTGTGACACTTCACATGAATAAATCGGACGAGTACAGTCCCACACATGTTTGAGAATAAAAAACCTCTTCTTTGGAGCCATGCACAGACTTATGAGGCTCATATTGTGATGAAATGCTCAGGTTCGACTACAGATATGGTAAAGGTCACAACATTTGTCACGGGTGGCATTTAAAATAGCTAAAAGGTTTGTTGCATGGAATGAATGCAGCGAATTTCAGAATGCCTTATTTATTGTGGGTATTTAAGTATTGCTGGTTGTATAATTTTGTACTGTATGTACTATATTGTATATAAGGAAGCGTTTTAAATACTTTTACAGTATGTTACATTTTCTTCCTCAAAAAGGAGCAATAAAACTTTTAATGTCTTTTCTGTTTGTTTATTTCTTTATCTGTTATGTGATAAATAAGATTCTATATAATTGTATTAGTTTTACCAGTAAAATGTTGTTTAGTGCATGTAAACCGTTCTCTGAAATAATGTTTTTAGCACTTTTGATTAAACTGGATTTTAAATAGCAGAAATACAGTGAAAATTAAATCAGTTTATATAAGTTTGGTAGGAATCATTTTCTATACATGAAAATTAAGTTTATTAAGGTTTGGTAAGAATAATTTTCTATGCAAAGTGTATTTTATTTCAAACCATAAATCAGTACTGCGTTCAGTTCGATTTAATTAAGAATATAAAATATTGAAAAAATCAGGACTTGAATTCTTAATCTTTAACATTTCTCTGTTAACACCAAATGTTAAGTGAATATAACTGGATCTTTCTATATTTACAGTAATTAAATCGTCTAACAAATCCACACAATTTATATTAAAGTACAGAAGTTGCAGTAAATAAAAATAACTATGACAAGACTGAGAAAGTATAATACTGCTATGAATTTAATTCCTTTAACCTTGCCAAACAAGAACAGTTCTGCAGACGGGAGATCATAGGCTGATAAAGAGGAGATATGTTAGAGTAACTCACATCAGTTAGTTTAACCTTTTTACAGTTTTATATGTTATATTTGTGCATATAATATGTCATGTTGACAAAAGCTGGGGCTTTTTGCAACCTTAAATGATGAGCTACTATCAGTTTTCAATCAAAGAAATGGAAACTATTTTAGGAATTGGAATTAGGATTTTTTTTACTTTTATTACCAAACAGCTGGAATGATAAAAAAAGCAACAGTTGATATTTAAAATGGATACAGTAAAAAATATCTAGTTATTTTATTACACCTAGGTTAACTATTTAATATATATTTTTTTTTATTTTTTATTTTTTTGTTTGGTTTATCCTTTGTGCTTTTTCATGTGCCTGTGTAGATACTATCCAATGGTTTGGCCGGATTCGACCGTAGCAACTTAAAATTCTGTTACATTTGGTCGTAAAAACAAAAAAGAGCCACGTTTGTCTTGGAGCTAACAGTGGATTAAGCACATGTAGTGGTCTGTATAAAGTTTATTTAATGCATGACTGTTTTCAGTTTTCAGTGGAGTAGCATTTGTAAACAGTAGTGTTTAAAGACAAAACAGATCCTGCTGCATCAGCCAGTGAATGAAACGTTAATGTACTGGAAGATGAATGTTTAGCTTCTATTAAATACTACCAAGACATTACTCATTTGGCAACATACTGTAGATGGTTAAAGCTGTGCTGTTGTTAAAATAAACAAACATAGTTCATGACTCTGGATTTGTTAACATTATGGAGTACTTTGAGGTTTCGTTAATAATCAAGGTTACATTTATATTTATTCATTTAGACACTTATCCAATATGACCATGATAATACACATGACATGACAAATGAGGAGCATCACAAGCAGCTTTTATAGGAGGGAACAATATGTGTTGTAGGAATAATACCAGGTCTACAGAAGAGTTAGTACACAAGGGTATCAGAATCGAGCTGATAATGGCTTTTTAATTCTTTTCATTTACAATTGATTCTGAATTGCTACAGTTGCAATACATGTGACTCCTGAAAGTGTAGTTTTTAGTAATATGTGGTTTTTCATTTTTTTCAGTATGAATTATTCATAAATGTATTATGTAACATAGTAATTCATTAATATATATATATATATATATATATATATATATATATATATATATATATATATATATAAATGCATTTCCAGAAACACCGATATTAATAATTACCGCATAACAACTGCATTCAAATTACTGTTCAAAAGTTTGGGGTCTGTAAGTTAGGAAAAGAATGTTCAAATGAACATAGCATTGATGTAATATTGGTTCAGTTCTGCTGGTATAAGACTGTGATCACACACTAAGGCTCAGTATTTTTAATGAAAGTTTATTTATTTGATTAATTTATATAAAAAATGAAATGCAATATTTATTGTTTAGTTCCCATAGACCTCAAATCAGATTTTTCCCCCCTGGTAATCAGTTAGACCACAGTGTTTCCTAATGTTTTAAGCACACCTTAAATAGTGTCTTATTCCAGCAGAACTGAACCAATATTACAGCTAATGCTCTCAATTCTGCCACACACCATGAAACCGCTTCTCAAATACACACAAAGGTCATAATTGTTACATAGATTCTGCCAGGTTCAACTCGGTACACGACTTCTTAGGTTCTTAGGTCAAGTAGTCGTACGACACCACTACATTTATGCAGTAAAAAGGGCTTTCTGTTTAAACTGCAACATGGTTCATTATTTTGCCCATCAAAACCCAAGGAATAAAGGCTCCTTTGTACACATTGATGTTTAAGGTTTTTAGTTCTATTTTAGGCAAAGCACAGTCAAAAGAAACCTCTTTTGCCATTTGAGTCCATTATCAAGTGAATGTTAATGAGCTTGTAAGTGACCATGAGAAAGGACAAGATAGAACAGCATTGTAATTGTCTGCTAGTCTGGAGGAGAAGCCATGTGTCTGGTGAAGGGAGGATCATTAAAGCATCAGGGACTTTCCCTCCTCTTAAAGAAGCCAGAGGAATCAAGAACAAGAATAAAGGAGTGGTGCTTGTTACTCTCTACCCCATGGGTAGTATCCCATTCCTCATCATTTGATGTGGAAATGAGGCTATGGTAAAAGACCATTGAGAAGCTGTTGTCACCAGAAGGATTTTTCACTAAAATGCTCGAGTCTCAGCTTGAGCCGTGAGTGTTATCCACACAGCCACGTCCCACCTGTCCAACGGCTCTGCCTTTGGCTCGTGTTAAACACACACACATTCTCTATTTGTTTTTGATAAACAGTTGACATTGGACTTAAAACGGTACAGTTTGTCAGGGTTTTCATATTTGTGGAGTGGGTAATGAGTGACATTCCTAGTGGAAATTTGGCATACTTAACAGTAATTATTACGGAAATAAAATTCCAGAAGCTTTAAATGTACATTAAATGCATTTAGTTGAACTTAAGAGTGCTTTTCTTGACCCACAAGTGGATTTAAGTAAGTTTTTAGATAAGACTTGATATAGTAACACTTAAGTTAACACTAAGTTACACTGTAATGTAGTAATAACAGAAATTATGCAGAATTGCATGCAGTGTAACACTAAACCAAAACCCAGTTCTAACCCTAATACAGTAAGTATATGTTGTTAATTGTGATTACTCAGTACTTAACTGTATAATAACACAATTCGAAAGACACATTAAAATAAAGTGTAACCCAAGCAATTTCATAATTATTACTATTGCTTTTGAAATATGTGTACTGTAAGTATTTATGGTAAACTTAAATACATTTCTATTGATATTTGTATGTCATGCTTTTAAATGTATTCAAAATTACACATTTTTGAAGATACAATAGTACATTTAAAATATATTAACTTTGAATGTAATACCAATTTAAAAAAAAAGATTAAAATCAAATGTTTTGTATGTGCATCATTTAGACAACAAATCAAAATAAGTTCACTTTAAATCATGAAAAACGATTATTAAAACAAAACAAAAATTGAAATGTAGAAAAGTAGTTTTATTTGTTGGCTTGAAGATGAAAATTTGATATTTAGATTTTTAATGCAAATTCAAGTCTGGGACAATGTTCAGCTCTTTTCCATTATTATGAGATGAACAGAATATTCACTTAAGAAGGTCAAAAAAGGAGTTGTTAAGATCTGATTCATTCTCTTCTCATTTTTTTTTTTTTTATATGAAGCTGTTATCACATTCTTTGGTTTGGAAGATTAACACCACAGCAATCTGGATAACATCTCAGGAGTTCAAGACAAATTGCCAGATAGTGAAGAGGACATTCCCGTAGCTTTCATAAAAACACTCCTACATACTGTCTAGCAACAATTCATGAATTATTAATCCACATTTTCTCTTCATCTAAATAAATGGACAATCTGTTTTATTTTTTTTACTTGTGTGCATTCTTTATTGTCACAGTTACAGACTTATTGTTGTGTTTCTCTGTTTGACACACCACAGAAGAGTGGTTCAAAGGGTTTATTTCCAGAAATGTAGAATCAACAAAAGGTAAGACACTTAGCCTGTGGATGTATCTTGAGCAGAAAGTCTGTTTGTTGAGTGAGCCACGGCAAGAGCTGATGATGAGTGTAGCGATGAAATAAACACAGTCCAGGGTGAGAATTCGGGTGTCAAGGGCCTTGACTCAAGGCGTAGTAAAATATACTCCTTCATCGGGCACTTTAAATAGCACTACACGTGACAATTATGACATACTGTTGATTTCATCTCAGTCATACAAAGCAGGCAAACTGGATTTGAGAGAATAATCAGTACAGTCAATCAGAAACCAACCAACCTGAACCCAAAGTAAAATGACCTCAAAATGAGATCATATATTTTCACACTAAACCCAGGAAGAAAAACCCTGGATTAATTTATTAAGAGTCTGGGTAGCTTTTTATTATTGTGCTTTTTGTTTCAAATGGAATTACGGTTTCTTGCTTTGTCTTATTTACTTCCACAAAGTGTGTTTTTGTCTAGCTAAAAAGAAGTATCGCAATGAGTGGTGTAATTTCTGCTCACATTGAGACAGGATGCTAAAAACTTGGGCTTGTGTGTACAGAAATTATATGTCCATCTGTAAGATCAAGGTTTAAAATGTAGTTTTGAACAAGATTTGCATAGGGCAAATTATGCCCTCATTAAAATGGTATTTTGCATCGTTGGATCATTATTTGATTAATTAACGCTGCCATTATCATTAAAACAGCACACAGAAATGGTAGATGTGTCAGAGTGCTTGTGTCACGGTTCATGAATGCACCGTCTCCTGCTCGTCTCATGTTACGTCATGTTGATTGTTTCATGTGGGTGTTACTGCTGATCATCTGATCAGCAGCAGCTGCAGCTCATTCCATCAGCCTACTTAATGCCCTGTCTTTCGTCTCTTGTTTGTCAGATCGTTGTTCGAGGTCCTCCGTGCTTCTTGTCTGTGTTCCACCAGCTCTGCTTTATTTGTGTCTTGTTCCTGTTCGGTCGCTATTGGATTAACCAGTCATCACACGGATTCCTCACCACCTGCGCACAGAATCACCTCCTCACCTGTCGGTGCTGCCATCGAGGTCCCAGTGTCACCCACCATCATCCAGACTGACGATACTTCTCTTAATAAACATCAATTACTTGCAACTGCTTCCGGTCCTTACTACTGCCGTGACAGAACGATCTGACCTCCCATGGAAGCAGCGAGTAACCCATCATCGGCGTTGGAAGAGTTCCTCAGCGCCAGTGCTCGGAGGATGGACTCCCAGGAACGGAATCTTAACGACATTGGTCTCGCTGTTCAGGTTTTGGTGGCGCAGGTGTCCGAGCTCACCCAGCAACTACAGCTTATGCGAGCTCCCACTGTGCCGCTCACATCGCCCGTTCCTACCACACCACCGGAGACCCCCTCCCGGCCGAACCACGCCTGCCCACTCCGGAGACTTGGGTGAGCCGAATTTCTGTAGAGCTTTCTTAACACGATGCGATATGCACTTCTCTCTTCAATCCAGGACTTTCTGCAACGAACAAACCAAGGTGGCATTTGTGTTAACCCTGCTCACTGGGAGGGCAGCAGTATGGGGAATGGTGGTGTGGTAGAATCAAGATCCATGCTGCGCCTCGTTCCAGACACTCTCCGCCAAGATGAAGCAGGTCTTTGATCGGGCCGTCGCCGGGAGAGAGGCGGCTAGGATGCTAGCTAAATTACGTCAGGGAGAGAGATCCGCTTCAGACTTTTCCATCGAGTTCCGCACCCTGGCGGTGGAGTGTCGATGGAACGAGGAGGCGCAGTGGGACATGTTCCTGCATGGGCTGGCTGACTGCGTCCAGAAGGAGATCTATGTCCTGGACCTTCTGACCTCACTCAATGGGCTCATTGAGATGGCACTGAGGGTAGATGCACGACTGACACGAGTAGATCGACGGAACCTTCCCAATTCCACACCGAGAGCTCAGACGGACGTTCAAGTCAGCGGTGGGGACGCGGCCAGCCCCTCCTACGATCACGAGCCCATGCAGGTAGGGTGAGCTCGGCTTTCCCGGGAGGAGAGGGAGGGAGTCCCTGGGTCTGTACCTCTATTGCGGGGGGACCGGTCATCACGCCTACATCTATCTAGTAAAAGGGCCAAGCCCGGTAGTAAGTATGAGGCTACTATTGGGTGGGATCTCTGACGAGAAGACCTAATCATCATCTGCGCTCCTCCCGGTAAGACTAAGATGGTCAGCACAAGTTCACGACTGTCAAGCCCTTCTGGACTCCGGGGCTGAAGGTAATTTCATGGACTATGCACTAGCACGCAGACTTCAAATTCCCCTCAGACCCCTCACTCACCACATCACGGTTCACGCCCTCAATGGACAGAGACTGCCGGTCATCTCACACATCACTGAAAATATCACCCTCATCACATCAGGCAACCACTCAGAAATCATCTCCTTTTACATCCTTGACTCTCCTCTTACACCCATAGTACTCGGTCATCCCTGGCTCCCCCTGCACAACCCCAAAATAGACTGGCAATTAAATTCCATCCTGGCCTGGAGTAACAAGTGTCATGAGTCTTGTCTAGTGTCTGCTTGTCCGTCTGTTTCTATGTCTGTGTTTCAGGAGGAGGCAGTGGATTTGTCTAACGTGCCCGCCGAGTACCTCCACCTGAAGGAAGTGTTCAGTAAGTCTCGTGCTGCTTCTCTTCCTCCACATTGTCCCTATGACTGTGCCATAGATTTACTGTCAGGTAAGTCTCCGCCTAAAGGCAAATTATATTCACTTTTTGTCCCAGAAAGGGAGGCTATGGAGAAATATATTTCTGATTCTCTAGCTTCGAAGTTCATCCGCCCTACCTCTTCTCCAGCGGGGGCGGGGTTCTTTTTTGTGGGGAAGAAAGACGGATCGCTGTGACCTTGTTTTGATTACCGGGGACTGAACAACATCACGGTACAGAATACTTACCCTTTGCCATTGATGTCTTCAGCCTTCGAGAGATTGCAGGGAGCGTCGATTTTCACAAAATTGGACTTACGTAATGCTTATCATTTGGTCCGTATCAGGGAGGGGGATGAATGGAAGACCGCTTTTAACACCCCCAGAGGGCACTTTGAATACTTGGTCATGCCCTTTGGGCTGTCCAACTCCCCAGCATTCTTCCAGGCATTTGTCAACGACGTGCTGCGAGATATGATCGATCAATTCATATATGTCTACCTGGACGACATGTTGATTTTTTCCTCTTCTCTCCAGGAACACGTGAGGCACGTTCGACGAGTGCTTCTGAGGTTGCTAGAGAATGGGCTTTTTGTCAAGCCAGAGAAATTCGCATTTCATGCACAGTCTGTTCTGTTTCTTGGGTATATCGTGTCGACTGAGGGAATACGCATAGATCCTGAGAAGGTTAAGGCTGTGGTAGAGTGGCCAAGTCCAGATTCCCGTAAGGCCCTACAGAGGTTTCTGGGGTTCGCCAACTTCTACCGGCGTTTTATTTGCAACTTCAGTCAACTAGCCGCACCTCTGACCGCCTTGACCTCCCCCAAAACTACGTTCAGGTGCCATTCATTGTACCGGAGTCGGCACCTGTGAGAATGCTATTGGCATAATCATCTTCCTCCCACTTCCACTCCCACTCTCTGTCCTACCAGTGACCTGAAAGATGGCTGTGAATTGACTGAGTTGCTATTATGAGCTCATATGAAGAAAAAAATGTATCACTTGATTTGCCAAAAACAAAACAACCTGTGGTTAATCATGATTTACATTGTCGAATCAGGCAGCAACATCAACTGAAGGCTATTAACTAATCTAAAATAGGAAAAGTAGATTCATATGACCTACCCCAGCTTACTGTTTACAGGAAGTAGTTTCCATTGGAAATAAAATTGTTCATCAAACTCTTTAAATTGCTTAAGAGGACTTTCATCTGAAAAGATGATTGCACTGAAAGACAGCTGTATGTAAGACCTTGAAGCAAGTATGGCATGCCAAAAAGGAGAATGAACGGATACATTGTCCATCCTCAGTTTCAGTGATGTGTGAGTCATCAGCTGTTGGGAGAATGTTATTAGAATTAGAATTAATTAGCACATCATTATATGTAATTTAAAAGTCTAATTAACTTCACATGCCATTTCATAATTGTCTTTAAAATAGGGTTTAAGGTGTTAAATGTATTTATCTTGACAAGAATTTAAGGTAAACTAAAGTATACTTGATTATAATTTCTATTGAAATTACATATCATACATTGTAATTACATATGTAATGATGAAGTTGCATATGCATCTGCATTTTAATTGTTATACCAAATAACTCACTGCATTTACAATTATAATCAAGTATTTTACATGTGCTTCAGTGTTTGTCTATACACATCAAAATAAATGTACAATTTTAAAGTATAACGTTTAAATTGACATTATTACAAAGTGTCCTTAAGAAACATTGTCATGAAAGTGTTCTCTCTTTAAGGGTTTTTATTTCATTCATACTATATTACCTGCAAGAATTTTTTTTTTTAAATATACTTTTAAGATTTGAGTTAGACTACAAGTGCAAATGTAAAATATTTATTTTTCACAATTTATTATATTATTATTGGGCAAAGTAAATAAACAGAATTTTTTCAAATGGACTTAAGTTTTTACAGTACATTAATGTTCTAGGCCAATTATTTCTTACCCAGGCAAATTACCTTCTTTACCACCATTCTCCTATTTGCAAAAAGCATCCATTGTTTGCATCCTGATCTCCCTCGCGTGCCTGTCTTCCCCCACAGATCAGTGGAGTATGCTGGAGCTCGCACTGCTGCTGATTATGAAGAAATATTGCCATGACCTCATTCTCCCAACAGCTGATGACTCACACATCACTGAAACTGAGGATGGACAATGTATCCGTTCATTCTCCTTATTGGCATGCCATACTTGCTTCAAGGTCTTACATACAGCTGTCTTTCAGTGCAATCATCTTTTCAGATGAAAGTCCTCTTAAGCCATTTAAAGAGTGTGATGAACAATTTTATTTCCAATGGAAACTACTTCCTGTAAACAGTAAGCTGGGGTGGGTCATATGAATCTACTTTTCCTTTTTTAGATTAGTTAATAGCCTTTAGTTGATGTTGCTGCCTGATTCGACAATGTAAATCATGATTAACCACAGGTTGTTTTGTTTTTGGCAAATCAAGTGATACATTTTTTCTTCATATGAGCTCATAATAGCAACTCAGTCAATTCACAGCCGTCTTTCAGGTCACTGGTAGGACAGAGAGTGGGAGTGGAAGTGGGGGGAAGATGATGATGCCAATAGCATTCTCACAGGTGCCGACTCCGGTACAATGAAGTCCAAAAGGATGTGGTTTCATCTGTACCACCACACCCTGCTTGAATGCTGAGTAACTGGGAAAAGCAGAAGTCTGATTGACGAGGCCAGCAGTATTTGTGTTTGGCTGAGCTAAATTAAGCACATGTGGCCATAATCTTACCCCGGCCTCTGCAGTAGCATTTCACGGGACAATCTACTCTATTACATTGCCTTTCTTCTGGTATTTGCCTCTAACTTCTGATCTGATTAGTGGTTATGGTAAACTTATTCTCACTTGTCTCATAGAAAAGGTAGGTTGTTGAAACAACAGTAGACCGCAGCAGAAAAGCTAAATCAAGCTAAATAAAAAGCTAATGCTCATCATTAATGCACTTATATGTTTGTGAAACAGATGGGTTTCAGTATTAAAATAAAATGATGGATGAATAGTTTCTGAGACAGTAAAGTAGCATTTAAAAATAAATAAAATAAAACTGGTAAACTGTAAATGATATAAGATGAATAATTATTAAACACTTATAGCCCTACCACCTTAGATATCAATAATTCATTGATCTGCCAGTTATCAATGCACAAGATTTATACTCTCTGCAGGTTAGTGGTTACTATTTTTCAGAAGGGTCCAATCCTGCTCCTGGAGGACCAGTGTCCTGCAGTGTTTAGCTCCAAACTGCCCCAACACACTTACCTGGATGTTACTAAAGAATGTGGGAACAATTCAAATTTGAATGGCCTTCTCTCACTAACTCTTTTGAGATACATTATTGCTTACTTTAAATGAGTGTCCACTTGGGGATCTCATGCAATTGGTCTTTAAATGGAATGCACTAGGCCCTTGATGACTTAGAATTTGCTTTGGAGTTTATTGATTATTTACAACTTTTTTCCTTATTAATTGCTTTATGCACCACTCTATGTTCTACTCTACAGGTAATGCTTGGGCTATTAGGGGACAAAAGAAACTGCTAAATTATAAAATAAAGGGTTAAATCTTAAAATGATTAATGTATCATACATAAAGTTGTGTGGGTAGGTGTAACGTCAGTGGACTTGAATTTGAAAAATGTAGTGTACTGAGGTTTCTCCGTGGTTGAAACAAGATAACATCTGATGTTCATTCATGTTTATTTCATGCTATATTAAAGAGGTAAAGATGATAATTTCACGTGCCCATTGAACTGAGTCGCTACAGCATTCTGTAATGACCAACCTCCCGCTCTCTCTCGTGAAGCCAACAAAGAAGTGAGTAAAACTGTAAAAATTAATTGACTGGCCGTTAGAGGCTGGCTGCAGAAGGGTGTCAGTCCCATAGACTCCCCATGTTAAAATTCTTCTCAACTTTACAGCAGAAAAAAAATCATGTTTAGAGCCTGGTTAAAAAAAAATATTTTGGTCTATATAGCTAATTTTGCCCTTCATGACAACTGTAAGGGGGATACATTTTTTTATAACTCATCCGTTTAAATTATATTAAGCCTTAAAGTTCTGCATAAATAAGGGCGTGGCCTCTTCAGTGACAGGTGGACTGCTGCTGCTGACAATGCCGTCACGCTAGGTGGGCGTGGCTTCAGCAACCAGCTTCCGCCTATTTGTCCATTTTTCGATTGTCCGGGAGAGTCACGGGGTGACGTGCTGCCAAGATGGCGACGGCCCGCTCTGCACACTCTGAGCTTCAAAAACGCTCTTCAGGATTCTACGGGTGACATCACGGACACTACTTCCATGTTTTTATACAGTCTATGGTCATGACACATGAAAGAGTCACAAACCTGTATTTATTGTTTGAATTTCTTTAAAAAAAAAAAAATCTGATTTAGGACTGGAGCTAAATTCTGCAAGAGCAGGATTGGACATTTCTGTTATGCTTGAAATATTTCCACATATTGATTGCATGCACACAGCCTGGCTTTACATAATTTCTGTAACAATTCCAAGAACATCGACTGCACATTGGTGATGCAGACTCCATCTGCTTGAGTGTTTATGGGAATGGCAACATGTGCCAGCGTCCCACAGGAGTCCTCTTAAACACTCTCCTCTCTTGACCGGTCAAGTAGTTCAGTCTGGTGCAACCGTGCTCCTGTAAGTCCTTCATCCACCCTGAGGAAAGTTCTGATCTCACCCAGCGGGTCATAAAACAGTTTGGCGCCAGTCTCTAGGCCTGCAATTTCCCTTTAACACATCTGTCAGCAGGAAACCAAGGCCAGATTAAGAGAACAGTGGGCCATGTCTTGTTTGTTTCTATGTCATGCCCCCTACTCTCTCAGCTGTTACTGTTCTTACCATCGATGCTCAGATATGAAAAAAGATGCCAGGCTCTTAACAGCACTGTTTGCCCCTCAAAAGCTGGATATCTTGATTTGTTTATTTTATCAGGTAAAACTATTTTGTCCTGGAATGTCTCCAGTTTTTGTGGATGTTCTTTTTGTGCTGTAACAGTGGAAGACGTTTTGGAGTGTGCAGACTTTATTTTCAAGACAGACACAAACCTAAAGAATCTACTAGCAGGGCACATTGTTTACCAAAGAACGTTATGAATTGATGAGGATACTTTTTGTAAGTGAACAATTCGTTTCCTCTTTGTCTCTCCGCATCACCATTGCGCCATTTGGAGAATATCCGCTGGACTAAATATGTATACAGCCATGCTGCACGGATGCGCTGTTTTCTTTCAAATCAAAGCGGAAATACATGTAGAAACCATATCCTTGTGAAATGGCATATCAACCCACTCAGTTCAAATCACCACTCAAACTTGCTTGTTACAGAATAAACTTAAGAAAATAAACTTGATTGTAGAACAATGAGCAGAAAATTGGAGGTTAGTTGCTCAAAAACCTCTGTGGACTAATGTTTATGAGTCTTCAGTACGCTTTGCTAATCCATTTTATAGGGTGAGGAGATATTTTCTGCAGTCGTTTTCAATACTGAAACCCAATATGTGAGTAAAACGAGCTTGATTGTTATATTTAGGATGGAAAAAAATGCTTACAAGGGGATATAAGAGATTATTAAAGATACACACAGAGTTCTGATGGAATGGCAGTGTGCTGAGTAAGCCAGAACAGACACAACTCGACCTCAGCGGCACATTCCTGTGGACTCATGGGTATTCCCAGGAATCTCTCTGGCCAGCTGGCTGAGCTCAGGGACCTGTGCTTGGGGAGAACGCCACTGAATTAATGCATGTGAAAAATGGTTTCTACATGCAATCAGATTGTTTCCGATCGCCCTGTCTGGATGTACAGTACTCCCTCAGGAATATGATTCTAGAAGAAACTAAATATTTATGGAAACCAGACTGTTGTTAGTTTTAGCATTGATAATATCTAACATTTATTGGACCTGAAGTAAGTCTTCAGTTTTAACAGGTTTGTCAGTGTAAACAAGGTTTTATCTTTAAACTACAGCAAACCCTTTGGATATTAAAATGATAAATCTACATACAGAATAAAAGGAGAAAAAGTAAGAAAAACAAATATCCTTGACACCAAGACAGGAAGATGGTTTTCATATTTGATTTTCTCACTGCAAAAATACATACATTATTGGGAGTAAATTGTTTATGCTGAAGGCATATCTTGGAACATCTTTTTGTGAAATGCCTGATTTACTTGTCACAATCAATGGCTACATTCACTAATAAGCCATGTCAGTAGGCTTTCACAGAATCTACAGCCCCATAATTCGGTGTGAAGCTTAGAGCTTCAAAATGTATAGTCAAAAAGATCACAATTATGAGTATCGTCATAGCATACATGTCATACTTGAGCACCTGATTGCAATGGCTAATCAGAGGCATTTGAATGAGTCACAGCTCATTTCTATACATAATAAATTCACAATTTAAATGAAAAAAAAAATGCTGCTAAGAAAACCAACGCTCATGTTCACGTGCACAGTTTTTGAAAAATTATTGTTCCGTGAGTGAGTCAAAGACACAGTTTTTATCTTGTGCATGTGAATAAGAAACATGGATGCAAGAGTAAACTTGACATGCAATTTCCCACCACAACAAAGTATTTTTTATCACAATTGTGCAACTGTAGCAAAGTGCCACATATTTTGCGTTCAAGAATTGATAGCCAGTGACCATGCAAAATAAAGAAAAGAGCATAATTTTTTTTGTGCTTCATAGAATATGAGCATTTGTAGATGACAATTTATTTTGTAAGTTGCTTGCAAGTGCTTTTAAAATCCACTTGTTTCAAAAATCATTTTGAATGGGTATGAGTTTTATTTTATTCGTACTGTATGTCATAGTTGTAGTGAGTGTCCCCAGACTCAAAACCAGCAGTGTTGGGTTGCTCTTCTTGGAATCAGTCCCCTGCTGCCTGGAGACTTCATTTAAAAACAAGGCAACACAGGGCAAGAGCAGATTTCCTGGAACTGCTCCAAATTTGAGAAATTCTTTACCAACTGAAAAATACAATAAACTTTTGGAGAGATTTAGATCTTTGCATCTCGTAACAATGATACTAACTAAGGTAAAAGCTTTAGTAAGAGAGATTGCATTACAGTTGTGTCACAGTGTCTGGGTTGTGTTCCCTGGGGTTCCACTAGATGTCCTCCTTTCTCACGGTGTCTGTCACCAGATCACTTCCTGTTCCCTTATATGGTCACCTTCCTCCTTGTTAAGTTAATTGATTGTTTCCCCACCTGTCTCCTGTCTCCTCATTATCCTTCTGTGTATAAATACCCAGTCTGTCTTAGTCTGTGTTACGGAGTCCTTGTTTAATGTCAAGTGTCTTATGATAATTCATGTCCGTCATTCTTGCCTGCCTTGTCTAGTATTCGTGTCTTGTTTATGTTATGTTTGGATCTTCTGGTTTTGACCCTGCCTGGACTGTTTACCCTTTTGGATTATCCCTTTAATAAACGACGTACCTGCAAATTGGTTCCTTCTCCTGTGTTTCCCGTAACACTAACGTGACAGAAGGACTCCGTCCCTAAGAGAACCAGCGGTATGTCATTTTTCCGCTCCCCAGCCAAGATGGCGGAGAGGCGAGCCAAATACCTGAGGTTAATCGCCCTCCGCCAAGAGGGCAATGAAGTGGGTGCCCTAGCTCAGGTGTTCTGGTCCTTGGCCGAGGGCATGGGCTACAACGATGCGGCCCTAAAGGACTATTTTAATGACGGCCTGGATGATCCAGTGTCTCAGGAGGAGATGGCGCAGTTGGAGACACTGGAGTTCTGGGAATTTGTGCGCTACCTGCAGTTTCGGTGTCGGTGGGATGCCCCAGCCACTCCTGTCTCTTCTGGCAGGGTGGTCGTCAGCCCAGCACCACTGCCCAGGAAGGCCGTCAGCCCAGCGCCACAGTACAAGATGGCCGCTTACCCAGCGCCAATGCCCAAATTGGCCACCGGTCCAGCACCACAGTACAAGATGGCCGCCAGTCCAGCGCCACAACACAAAATGGCCGCCAGCCCAGGGCCACAGCACGAGATGGCCGCCAGCCCAGCGCCACAGTACAAGATGGCCGCTAACCCGGCGCCAATGCCCAAATTGGCCACCGGTCCAGTGCCACAGTACAAGAGGGCCGCCAGCCCAGCGCCACAGCACAAGATGGCCGCCAGTCCAGGGCCACAGCACGAGATGGCCGCCAGCCCAGCGCCACAGCACAAGATGGCCGACTCAAAGCCTGAGTCTCCAGATAAGGTGCACGATGCTGTCCCGGAGGCAGAGGCGGTGCCCGATGCTGTTCCGGAGGCCGAGGCGGTTCCCGTTGCTGTTCCAGAGGCCGAGGTGGTGCCCGACGCTGTTCCAGAGGCCGAGGTGGCACCCGATGGCGAGGCTGTTCCGGAGGCCGAGGTGGTGTCCGAGGTCGAGGCAGTGCCCGTTGCTGTTCCAGAGGCCGAGGCGGTGCTCGATCCTGTTCTGGAGGCCGAGGCGGTGCCCGAGGCTGTTCCCATTGCAGTTACCGAGGCGGTGCCAGAGGCTGTTCCGGAGGTCGAGGCGGTGCCCGACACTGTTCCAGAGGCCGAGGTGGCACCCGATGCCGAGGCAGCGCCCGATGCCGAGTCGGTGCTCGATGCTGTTCCGGAGGCCGAGGAGGTGCCCGAGGCGGTGCCCGAGGCTGTTCCCAATGCAGTTACCGAGGCAGTGCCCGATGCCGAGGCGGTGCCCGATGCCGAGGCGGTGCCCGAGACTGTTCCGGAGGTCGAGGCGGTGCCCGACGCTGTTCCGGAGGCCGAGGCGGTGCCTGATGCCGAGGCTGTTCCAGAGGCCGTTACCGAGGTGATGCCCGAGGCCGTTCCAGAGGCAGTGCCCGAGACCGAGGCGCCTCAGGTTTCCACAGACAGTTCAGAGTCGGGTCAGGTCACTGGGTGGTCTGCTGTTCCATCCTGGGGGACTCCGGCCTCAACCACGGGGGCGTGTGGGTCATCTGCTCCGCCTTGGGGGGCTCTCGTCCTTACCACATGGCTGTGGTGGTCTTCCGCTTGGACCTGGGGGGCTTCCGTCCTGACCACAAAGAGGTGGTGGTCATCCGCTCCACCCTGGGGGACTCTGACTTTGACCACAAAGCTGTGGTGGTCTTCCGCTCCGCCCTGGAGGGCTCTGACTTTGACCACAAAGCTGTGGTGGTCTTCCCCTCCACCCTGGAGGGCTCTGACTTTGACCACAAGGCTGTGGTGGTCTTCTGCTCCACCCTGGAGGGCTCTGTCTTTGACCACAAAGCTGTGGTGGTCTTCCGCTCCGCCCTGGAGTGCTCTGGCCTTGACCACATGGCTGTGGTTGTCCTCTGCTCCGCCCTGGTGGGCGCCTCAACATGCCCTTTATGGACTTCTGTTTTGTGTATTTGAGTTCTGTGATGTTCCTGTCTGTTCCCCTTAGTTTTTCTGGCCCTCCGTCCCTCCCCCTGAGCCTCCACCTGTCCGCCTCCCTCCTGGTCTCTGTGTTGTGTCTTGTCTTGGAGCGTCTGGGAGCCGCTCCGTAGAGGGGGGGTACTGTCACAGTGTCTGGGTTGTGTTCCCTGGGGTTCCACTAGATGTCCTCCTTTCTCACGGTGTCTGTCACCAGATCACTTCCTGTTCCCTTATATGGTCACCTTCCTCCTTGTTAAGTTAATTGATTGTTTCCCCACCTGTCTCCTGTCTCCTCATTATCCTTCTGTGTATAAATACCCAGTCTGTCTTAGTCTGTGTTACGGAGTCCTTGTTTAATGTCAAGTGTCTTATGATAATTCATGTCCGTCATTCTTGCCTGCCTTGTCTAGTATTCGTGTCTTGTTTATGTTATGTTTGGATCTTCTGGTTTTGACCCTGCCTGGACTGTTTACCCTTTTGGATTATCCCTTTAATAAACGACGTACCTGCAAATTGGTTCCTTCTCCTGTGTTTCCCGTAACACTAACGTGACAAGTTGCCCCTAAAATTAAGATCCCTGTTTGATTTGTGCTCCTCTTACCACATGTTATCTAACAGCTGCTCTGCAAAAATAAATAAATAAATAAATAAATTAATAAGGAGGGGAATGCAATGCATTTATCACAGTGGATGTCACAGGAGGCCATCGTCCGTTCCAGAGACTGACACTTAACTGGTTCGATGTTCTCATGTTCTCAGCACAGTTTTCATAACATTACATCAGTAGACAGGAAGGTATACAACATGACATCCGTCAGAATTTTTATTTCATTTCAGTTTATTTCAAGTGATGCACTTATTCTTTAAATTTAGTGTTAGTGTAAAGCTTAGATTTTCCAAAACAGTTGTCTTTTAAATAATGATTTATTTATTAATAACCAAACAATGACTATAAAAATGACACATAAATAAGCTTATTTGGTAGCAAGTTGTAGGGGTTCCACACCTCCAAATATATAATGTGCAAACGTGCAGTGCTAAGACCTTGATTCGCTGGTCCATGTGTGTCTAATTTAGGTTCCAGCTCAGGACAGTGCCTTCAAGGGACAGGTTTGTACACCCTTTTCCAGAACTATCGCTATACTCTGTTCATAAAGAAAGCATGTGAACGAAAGCAACCAAACAGGACAAGTGTAAATATTGTATGGTTACAGCCATCAAATCGGCAAACTGAACAAATCTTTAACCCTAACAGTGTGTAGGCAACCTGCCAAGTAAAGATCCTGTTTCCTTTGCACCTTCACATAAAACAATAGTGAAAAGGTTTGGTCAAGATCTTGTGATTTCTTTTCTATGTAGCTGTCTGCTTTATTTTCATTGTTCACTACATCTGTGTGAAATCTACAAGTGCAATAAAATTACAGCATTTTGAAAACATTGTAATGGTATTCTGGGTGTTTTTAGCATTTTGCTATACAGTTAGGTGGTTGTCAGGGTGTTTCTATGCAGATTCTGTGGTATTCTGAGTGGTTTTGTCATGTTTAAATGTGGATGTAGGGATGGTTAGGGTTACTACAGTGTTACTGGTGGTTGGTAGTTGTCTCTTTAATATTTTGCCCACTGATATGGCACTAATTGTAAGTCCAATTGCCACAGTTGGAATAAATAGCAGATTTCTCAACACACTGCACAATTTGAAGTATTATTCAAGGTCATATAAATAGGACAAGCTAGCCAGTGAAAATTAATAAGCCTTCCTTTAACAACACATTACCATACATAGAAACACATTATTTCACTGCCAGACCACTGATAGTTAGACATGGCCCTCTGGTATAATGTGACAAGTCCACCATATGTAAGCATACAATTGAAAAAAAAAAGGATTAAGTCACCAAGAGGGTTATATGCCATTCAGAGTGAAGAATTGATTGCTTGCTAGACAGTTATTAATGATATCCTTGGAGGCCTGGACAATAAGAAGCCTGCTGTAATGCCTTAGAGTTTTGGCCAGGACTAACATAATTACTATAACTCCATTAACGACTCTATGTCTCCCATCAAGTGGGCACTCTACGACCAAATCCATGCTGCAACTCTCACGGAATCTGCTCATCCCTGGAAGTGCAGAAGGGAAAAGTGGACTCCGTCCACACCTCTCAGGGATCCGGGCACCCAGGCAGCCACCGAACCTTCTCGCTCCTCCAGAACCGATACTGGTGGCCGAACATGGTCCTAGATGTCGCCCAATACATCAAGGAATGTTCAGTCTGTGCCATCTCCACAGTGCCACGATGTCTGCCTGAGGGTAAACTGGTCCCATTACCCATCCCTCACCAGCCCTGGTCCCACCTGGGGATGGACTTTGCCACCGTCCTCCCTCCTTTGAATGGATTCATGACCATCCTAATAGTTGTTGACTGGTTTTCCAAATCCTGCAAATTAATCCCACTACAAGGATTACCTACCACCCTGGAAACAGCCAAAGCCCTCTTCCAACAAATGTTCAGGAATTTCAGACTTCAAGAAGACATCTCCAGGGTCTGGCGAAGGTTTTTCTGCCCCCTGGGAGTATCAGTCAGTCTATCTTCTGGATACCCCCTGCAGACCAATGGCCAAACCGAACGGAAAATACAAGAAATCGGATGGTATCTCTGGCCCTGCTGTCATGAACATCAGGAGAGCTGGAGCCAGTACCTTCCCTGGACAGAGTACGTACAGAATTCACTGCACCAAAAAACCACCGGATATACTCTGTTTTAATGTGTGCTTGGATACCAGCCACCACTGTTTCTCTGGATGCTTGTTGCGCCGCAAATCCCATCTATGAATCCAGGTACCGAGTCTGGTTGTCCACCTGGGAGATTCACCTCCAGCTGCCCTGCAGGAAGCTGAGTCCCCGGTAAATAGGTACTTTTACCATAGCACGACGCATCAACAAAGTCACCTACTAGTTACACATGCCTGACCAGTACCGGATCTAACCCATCTTCCACATTTCCTTGCTAAAACCATTCAATTATCCTTTTCTCCCTCCCTCCACAGAGCATGAGGTACCCCCTCCTTCACCTGAAGTCGTCCCAAACAAAACAGTCTATAAAGTCAAAGAGATCCTCGACTCCTGGTGGCGAGGCAGCCGGCTTTAGTTACTCGTAGACTGGGAGGGGTACGGTCATGAGGAGAGATTGTAGGCTGACAGAGATGATTGGACCCATCCCTCCTCAATGACTTCCACCAGGCCCACCCCGACCGCCCCTCTCCCAGGGGGTGTGGCCATTCTAACCATCAGTCTCAGGCATCAGGAGATGCCCATGGGGGAAATGGTAATGTCACAGAATCACCTGCCTCACAAGCCAAACCAGCCTCCTACATCTGTTCACAATCATCTGATTAATAGTCACGGACACCAGCATCCACTTACCACACCATTCAAATACACACTCACCACAATCACTTGTCCGCTGGTTTCAAGGTTACAAGCTTCTCAAGCAGATTTCTTGCCTACCTGTCAGCCTGTTGATCCTGGAAGCCTCTGCTGTGTATTGAAGCACTAGAAGTTTCAGCTCAGATATGACTGTTTTCTCTGCTTCCATTGATCACTTCAGTTTTGATTCTCCTAAGTTGGAAGCTTCTCATCAGCTGCCTTAATAAACTTAGGGTGACCGTATTGGCCATTTTCCCAGGACACATCCTTGCCAGGATTTTTATATTGCCTAAAATATCCATAGGTTTGTGTTGTGCAGCTCGATCATTGCATGACATTCATAAGAGCTATAGAGAGCAGAGCAGATGGCTCCTTATGCAAAAAATCACTCTCTTGGTACTTTGGTGTCATACAATGATTGGTGCGCAGCTACTCTTCAAGTTGAATGAATGAACAAACACCTAACATGTAAGTGTATTTGCATTGCTTTGATCATTCTCCGTAGGTCTCACCTACGCTACTCTTCCACCAATCTCACCACGCCACTATTGGTTGATTATGTACTATGTACCTGCATGTTATTGGTCAAACTACTTTGGATGTTTTAGGCAATATAGAAAACCTGGCAAAGACGCGTCCTGGGAAAATGGCTCATATGGTCACTCTAAATAAACTCACATGCTTGTTTGAATCTTCCTGTTTGTCTCCTTGACCAATTGTGACAACTACATTACAACAACAAGAGGGACCATTGTGGACAACATCAACTTTTCCATTTGAGTCATTTAATGGGACTCTGCTTTGGTTTTCCAATGGTTCTACACATGTGCCTACACAGATGGTGAGATTTCTCAGATGGAAGAAACTCTTAAAAAAAAAAAAAAAAAAAAAGGTGAGAAGATCATGGTCACAGCAAGTGAGAATGTACGTAAGGAAACTTTTTAACAGCTGACAAAGTAGCTCTAGACATTTTCTGTAAAGATACGTATCAAAACAATTCACCTGTCGAGTAAAACACAAGCGAGATCAGCATCTCTTTCTAGCTGAAGTTTGTCGCGAAGCTCTCTCCAACTAGAAAATGCAATCAAAGCGAGGATATTGATCCATGAACTCTTCTTGGGTCATTTGGTTGGCCCGTTCGCTTACATATAGATCATAACGGTTAACTCATTACGTATGTGTTTTTGTTATAGTTTTATATAAACTTTCATAATTTTTTATCAAAATGTGAAAAATGACTGACTTTTCTCTGACATATGGAGGACTTTAGTCTCATTTACAGTAGTCTACTTAATCCCTGGTCCATGGCTGCATCCATTTTTGATTGCAACACCCACATCTCTAAATCAAAAATAGATAAATAAACTACTGATAAATAGAACACAATCATCACCATACAGTTTCCCTTTTCTGTCAATACTAGAAAAATAGATACTAGAAAAGGTAGTATCCTCACAATTATATTCCTTCTTAGAGAAAAATGGTATCTGTGAGGGTTTCCAGTCAGGATTTAGATCTTAGTACTGAGACTGCTCTCCTTAGAGTTACAAATGATCTGCTCTTATCATCTGATCGTGGTTGTATCTCTCTATTAGTGCTATTGGATCTTAGTGCTGAGTTTAACACTATTGACCACAACATTCTTTTGCATAGACTAGAAAACTTTGATGGCATTAATGGAAGTGCATTAGCATGGTTTACCCTCTGGAGTCTAAGGATATTTTTGGGGCCTGGAAGTATGACCATATTAGCCCGGTCCTGTCAACACTGCACTGGCTTCCTATCAAACATTGTATACATTTTAAAATCTTGCTTACTACTTATAAAGCCCTGAATGGTTTAGCACCTCAGTATTTAAACAAGCTCTTGTTACATTATAATCCTTCAAGTCCGCTGCATTCTCAAAACTCAGGCAATTTGATAATACCTAGAATATCAAAATCAACTGCGGGCTGCAGATCCTTTTCATATTTAGATCCCAAACTCTGGAATAACCTACCTAACATTGTTCGGGAGGCAGACACACTCTTGCAGTTTAAATCTAGATTAAAGACCCATCTCTTTAACCTGGCTTATACATAACATACTAATATGCTTTTAATATCCAAATCTGTTAAAGGATTTTTAGGCTGCATTAATTAGGTAAACCTTACCTATACTTGCTACATCGTTACAAGAATGCCATCAATGCTAATATTTGTCTGTTTCTCTCTTATTCCGAGGTCACAGTAGCCACCAGATCCAGTCTGTGTCCAGATCAGAGGGTCACTGCAGTCGCCCGGATCCAGTACGTATCCAGATCAGATGGTGGATCAGCACCTAGAAAGGACCTCTACAGTCCTGAAAGACAGCGGAGACCAGGACAACTAGAGCCCCAGATACAGATCCCCTGTAAAGACCTTGTCTCAGAGGAGCACCAGGACAAGACCACAGGAAACAGATGATTCTTCTGCATAATCTGACTTTGCTGCAGACTGGAATTGAACTACTGGTTTCGTCTGGTCAGAGGAGAACTGGCCCCCAACTGAGCCTGGTTTCTCCCAAAGTTTTTTTCTCCATTCTGTCACCGATGTAGTTTTGGTTCCTTGCCGCTGTTGCCTCTGGCTTGCTTAGTTGGGGACACTTTATTTACAGCGATATCTTTACTTGTTTGCAGATGATTGCACAGATATTATTTAAACCGAACTGAGCTGAATGATGACATCACTGAATTCAACGATGAACTGCCTTTAACTGTCATTTTGCATAATTGACACACTGTTTTCCTAATTAATGTTGTTCAGTTTCTTTGACACAATCTTTTTTGTTTAAAGCGCTATATAAATAAAGCTGACTCGACAGTTTTTTTTCAATATTCTGTTAGATTAGATTACATTTTATTGTCATTATGCAGAGTACAAGTACAGAGCTAATTAAATGCAGTTAGCATCTAACCAGAAGTGCAAGAATATAGTGTTTTATATACATATAAGTGCAGAGTAAGTGAAGCTATATACAGTAAGAGCTGCTATATACAGTATTAAGCAGAGTATAAAAGAGTACAAAACATTAATATGAAAACTACCTTTTCCCGATAGGGGCGCAATTGTAGTATTCACTCTCATGGTTCGTATTTTAGGAATTTGGACAAACGACCTATACGAGCGTATTGGTTGGAGGACAGGTTGACAAAAACACAGTTTCATCCATGTATTTACTTTCCTTAATGGATTCCTGTAACTGACCCAGAGACATTTATTTGCTAAGCTGATTTGTGGAAACAGGAATGCGTTCCTTGTAGACAACAATATTTGCTTTTTGATTATCCCTTTTTTGAAAGCTGGAGCATGAAGTTGCAGGACATTGGGAAAAAGAAAAGCTGCCCACTGTTACAACACTAAAAACACAGCCTTGGTTTTCAATTTGTAGTTTCAAGTTTTACTTTAGCTTTAGTTTTTAGGTCTGCCAAGGTTAATGCACTAATTTATACATTTACCACCACAGTCTAGTGTTACTGCCAGTGTTATTTTAATATAATTAATATAGAGTTTTACTAATTCTGATTTTTTTTCATTATTACTGTTGTTACTGTTTTTTAAAGCACATATGACAACATGGCAGTAATGTATACAAGGGAAAGAACCAATGACACACACATACACCGAAAGTAAAAATAAATAAATAATAAATAAATAATGATAGATGTAAAGTTTTTACATTTACAATAGTACTATGCATCAAGAGCTTGATTTCACATAATTAAAATGTTTTCATTTTTCATTTTAGTTTTCACAAACAGTAATAAAACTTTTGAATTATCACAGCAAAACAGACAGATTTGGGATGCCTTTGTGTTGTCCTTGTTCCCTGGAGAAATGTCCCAGCTGTAATGGACCGGCTGAGCTCCAGTGTGTAAAAATAAAGAGCAGAACAGTTGCTCACAGCTGTGAGTTCTACTTTCACCCTTCACAGCTGCGCCACTTCTCTTCTTCTCCTCCTCTCTCACACCATCCTCCACCTCTCAGCAGCATCCAACACACCCACCCATCCACCCACCAGCATGAGTTTTCATCAGCAGTTTGCTATGTTACAAGTGTGCATGTAAATACTTTACTAGAGTTCTTTGGACACTCTTTTCCACCATAGTAAATGTTTCCAGCAATAATAGTCGAATATAGACTTGCCGATAGACTGAACATTGTCTGCCAGTGTGCAAGTTCGGGGTGGGACCATCTCGGATCTCTAAGGCTAACAGTACTACAGTGCTTCTCATTCTCAGGGTTGTGGATTAAACAAACCCCTAACTTTACATATGAAATTGTGTGCTAAACTTGTCGCATTTCGTTACAGACATAAATAGATACATTAAAAAAGGGACACAAACAATATCTAGAGTATTAATTAAAAATTAAGCCCTTTTTCTGCTATCCGGTTTCACAGAAAGGGCTTAGATTTTGTCAGGATAAGGTCATAGTTCAGTTAGGACTTTTAAGTAATTTTTATTAACATACCTAAAAAAAAAAAAATTACTGGTGTGCATCTTGAGATAAAACAAAGGCACAAATATATTTTAAGATCAGTCAGTGCAAGTTTCTCTCAGTTAAAACAACTCAGACTTACACTTTAGTCTGGGACATAGTCAAGACATAGTCAACCAGACGATGAACACTATTAACAGCAATTATTATATGATGCAATCACACTTATTTGTTAGTTCTGTTTGTTGATTCAGGGTTAGCACCATCTGGGGTCCTCTGAGGGTCAGCATCATCTCTTCTCAAGTGTTCTGGATCCAGACTGGAGCTTGTGTAAATACTAGTTAACAAGAGATGTAAATCCTGTGGCAAAACAGAGAAACAAATAGACATCATTAGCTGCTCTTCCAACCAAGTAAAATTAAGTATTTTAACCCAAGCTAAAGAATAATAATGTGCATTTGATCAGATAAAACGTAATAGTCATAGTTATCGTTATTGTAATATTTTGCACATTTTCTTCAAATAAATAATAGAATGGATTCAGTTATCTTTCAAGCTATTATTACAGAAATTACACACTTTGCCTTTAAAGGTAAAAGTTTAGGGACTTATTGTGTGCTGCATCTCATGCTGTCGTGTGACTTCCCCTTTCAGGGGATGTGAGATACCGGCTCGTCCCTATGGACAGAGCATGGCCATAACTTGAATTTTGGCATCTGATCATTGGAGAGCAGGAACAGTCTCGAGGTCAGCTGGTAATCAGCAGACAGAGCAGCGGGCCTCTCTAATGAAGATGCCTGGCATGGCTGACAAGCTAAAGCAGAAGCAGGACGGTTGAATGAGACAGAGTCATATGCTAATAGATGTCACTGTGATGACAGGATGAGGCCATGCTGTGCCAGGCATGTCGCCTCCATGCCAGCCACCAGAAACTCGATCTCATGTGCTTTGCACAAAATTGTTTGCTATTATGAGTTAATCAAATTAATATTATGTAATTCCTTTGAATTTTTTTAATCTTTACAAGAGAATTTTCAAGCCATAAATGGCACAATATAAAAGTTGGAATGAAAAATGTAGTAATTGTGCCTATACTGAGTATTGGTAATAGCTGCCAGAGTAAAGATACTGTCACATTTACAGCTGTTTGGTGATTTTACAACAAATTCCACAGGAAGTCCACAGGACATAGTAAGATGGTCTGTTGGGTATTAAACATGTTGCTATATGGTTTCTAAGGCGTTTCGGGTGCCTGTAAGAACTCTAGATATCACCTTGGTCCCTCCTTTACAGCAGTGGTTCTCAATCAGTAGGCTCCCTAGGTGACCTCTGCAAACCTTTAGTTGGGCCACAGGATGACTCAAAGGTATTTAAATGATTCAGTTATTATTAATATATTCAAATAATTAAACTCTAATCTAAAATAAAAAAAAAAAAAAAAAACATGACATTGAATATTGTGTTGGGCGACAATTAAATTAAATTATATTCAAGTTTATTTGTATAGCGCTTTTTACGATACAAATCATTACAAAGCAACTTTACAGAAAATTACATTTCTAAATTATTTAGTAGTAGCTTATAGGTGGTGATCAATTTATGTATATTATACAGGATTTTTCAGAAAAATTAATACAAGACGTAGTCAGTCAGGCAATGAACACTATTAAAAGCAATTTTTATATGATGCAGTCACACTTGTAGCAATATTTGTTAGTTCTGTTTGTTGATTCAGGGTTAGCATCATCTGGGGTCCTCTGAGGGGTTGGCATCATCTCTTCTGTGTTCTGGATCCAGACTGGAGCTTGTGTAAATCCTAGTTACCATGTGATGTATATCCCGTGGCAAACCAGAGAAACAAATAGAGACATCATTAGCGTAGCTGCTGTTCCAACAAAGTAAAATTAATTAGTTTAACCGAAGCTAAAGAATAAGAATATGCACATTTGATTAAATGCAACTGCAATCACAATTTATGAGATGCTTTATTCAAATGCTTGGCGAAAGAGATGTGTTTTTAATCTAGATTTAAACAGAGAGTGTGTCTGAACCCCGAACATTATCAGGAAGGCTATTCCAGAGTTTGGGAGCCAAATGTGAGAAAGCTCTACCTCCTTTAGTGGACCTTGCTATCCTAGGAACTACCAAAAGTCCAGCGTTTTGTGACCTTAGGGAGTGTGATGGATTGTAGTGTGGTAGAAGACTACCGGCAGTCAGGAATGCAGGAGCTAAACCATTTAGAGCCTTATAGGTAAGTAATGATCATTTGTAACTGATATCGAACTTAATAGGTAGCCAGTGCAGAGAGTGTAAAATGGGGTAATATGATCATATTTTCTTGAACTGGTAAGGACATTAGCCACTGCACTTTGGACTACCTGTAGCCTGTTTAATGACAAAGCAGGACAACCACCTAGAAATGTGTTGCAATAGTCCAGTCGAGAGGTCATGAATGCATGAACTAGCTTTTCTGCATCAGAAACAGATAACATGTTTCGTAGCTTGGCAATGTTTCTAAGATGGAAGAATGCAGTTTTTGTAACATGGGAAATATGGTTTTCAAAAGACAAGTTGCTGTCTAATATTACACCCAGATTTCTGACTGTAGAGGAAGTAACAGTACATCCGTCTAGTTGCAAAATGTAGTATACTAGATTCTGTTTACTGTTTTTTGGTACAATAATGAATATCTCTGTCTTAGCTGAATTTAATAGGAGAAAATTATTGGTCATCCAATCTTTTACATTTTTAACACACTCTGTTAGCTTAGATAATTTAGAAGTTTCATCTGATCTCGTTGAGATAGCTAAGTATCATCAGCATAACAGTGGAAACTAATCTCGTATTTTCTCGAAATTCTTCATGCAGATCATTTTTATGCAGGAAGGTGCTCAATTGAGCAGACACAACTTTTTCTAAAATTTTAGACATAAATGGTAGATTTGAAATTGGCCTATAATTTGCCAGTTCACTAGGATCTAGTTTTGGTTTCTTAAAAAGAGGCTTAATAACTGGCAGCTTAAATGGTTTTGGGACGTGACCTAAATATAACGACTAATTAATAATATTGAGAATCGGTTCTTCGGCTACAGGTAACAGCTCTTACCTTTAGTGGGTACAGGATCTAATAAACACGTTGTTGGTTTATATGCAGTGATAAGTTTATTTAGCTCTTCCTGTCCTATAGTTGTAAAGCGCTGCAGTTTATCTTTGGGTGCGATGGATGAAACTGAAGTGTTAGACGCTGTAGAATCTACATTCGCTATTGTATTTCTAATGTTATCTATTTTATCAGTAGATAATAAAATCCTTACTATTAAATGTTGATGGAATATTTGAATCAGGTGGCGTCTGGTTATTTGTTAATTTAGCCACTGTGCTAAATAAAAACCTTGGATTGTTTTGGTTATTTTCAATGAGTTTGTGTATATGCTCTGCCCTAGCAGTTTTTAGAGCCTGTCTATAGCTGGACATACTGTTTTTCCACGCAATTCTAAAAACTTCCAAGTTAGTTTTTCTCCTCTCTGTCCCCGTTCACTCATGTATATAAAACCTCTGCTTTTCCCTTATTTAGCTGTAACAGAAAACCAGCTATTCAAAACCTAAATTAAAACCTGATTTCTTCTCAGAGAGCAAACATTCCCACTTTGACCATTGACTTCCATTATTAATTTATATGTATATATAAACACTTTCACACCATGTTGTCATTCTGAGTTCATGAACACAAAAAGCAGATGTTTAGCATTATGTTCTGGCTGCTCTGTTTTCGTACAATGAAAGTAAATGGTGATGGGGTTGTCAAGGTCCAAAACTGACATTAAAATGTCAGTTTTATTCTTTGCAATAAATATTCTCTGCAACATGTGTGCTATATGAATAATATAAAAACATTGCGTGTGGAACTGACCAACTGAAATATTCCTGTTTGCTCACACTCAAATACAGTGGGCTGTGACAAATCTGTCATCAGTAACAAGTCAAACAAAGAAACAATGAGCAACAACATTAGAAAATTATACAGGTCTGGAATGATGTGAGTGTGAGTAAATCCATATGAATCAAGTATTTTATAGTCTTCTGACGAAATGTAGTCACTTTATATGGACAGATTTAATTTATGATGTTCTGCAAACACGTTGTTTGATGAAGTTTGTGTCACACAAGCATGCTTGAGCTTCCATTTATCATATCTGATGTGCTCTATTTATGTGCGTTGATCAAAGTTTATGTGAATAAAAGTCTAAAATGTAGTCTTTTAGATTTTTTCAGGAGACTTGTTTTTTTCAGTGTTGTGGCGCAGTCTCCAGTGACTTGAGGTCAGGGCAGGATGCATTCTGAAAGAAGCAGGTGGTATATGCGCCAGGACTGAATCGGGTGGGGTTTGACATTGCCACCCTCTTTAGACTCTTAAAAACAAAACTGCCTGGATAAACAAAAGATGGCTTTATGCAGCAACCCCACAGAAGAACCATAGTTTACTGTGAAAAAACTTTTTATAGCCTAAAGAATACCTTTCCACTACAAAGAACGTTTGGTGCACTGGGAAGGTTCCTTGGATTTTAAAGATTCTTCATGGAACTGTACACCCTGACAAAGACCTACTTAAGAATCATTATTTTTAATAATGAAAATGGAGAACAATTCACACAGCAGCATGTTGCCCAAAAAGTATACCGCATTTCGCTTCACTTTACACATGGACAGGTGGTCTGAGGGAAAGGGAGTTCAGTTTTAATCCGACTGCTTGCCTCAATGGGCTGTGAACACAGGAGTGCTGATAGCTGACATTATGTTCTCACTGTGTCCATCCAAATCACATGAAGGCCACGTGATAATGCATGTCTTTTGATGTGCAATGCTTTCAGCACAAACTGTAGAGAACTAGGTAACTGTATAATCAAATAAATGCCCTACTATGCTTTATAATGTGAGGTTTTTGTTTATAGATTAGAAAGAATCCCAGGATGTCTTTTGAAAAGAGTAGAGGTGTGACCTCAGCTTCCTGGCCCATTGGCCTCTGACCATCATGGCCTCTTAACAATCCGCATAAATGCTCCTCTCCACTAATAAGCTGGTGTGCGGTGGGCATTCTGGCGCAATATGGCTGCCATTGCATCATCCAGGTGGATGCTGCACACTGGTGGTGGATGAGGAGATACCCTCGGACAAATTTAAAGCACTTCGAGTGCCTAGAAAAGTGCTATATGAATGTAAGGAATTATTATTATGGATTAGATGGTGCCCTCTGGTGTTTATTCATGTGCTTGGCATGTGGCCCCCACTGGCTGTATTACACTTTTTGTGCAATTACTTTGAACAAACTCTTGTTGAGTCATTTGAGTGAATGTACAGTTTAAAGTCAGTTCCAACCTTACCAGACTAACCACAGGTGTAGTTCACTGCATTATGATACATTAATATGTAACAAAATTGAAAACATCAGTTTCTCCCCTACATTTAAAAAAAATATATAAACTGTGAAAAAAATAAAAACAATAAAATACTTTATGTGGTTTATTAACAAAGTTCAGGAGAAGCACAATCGGATAATCATCCAATTTGGCACAGGTGCATCTCGTTTAGCTAATCATCTTAAATAGCACACAAGCTATATATAACCAGTCTTCCTACCTCCTGTCCCACTACAGTGTTTCGGCATCCCTCCTCCACCCCAACTCCTCACTTCTAATCTATTTATCCAAAATTAGGGATAGGGGGAGTTATTTGGGTTCGGGCTATGCTCCGGGCCCGGACCCCTCCCCCAGGACAGCTTGCCAAAATATGCCTACTATTTGCCTTCAGATAAGATGTAAGGGTGAACTCGTGAAGTGTGAATTAATAGCACAAACACACCTTTCAGTTTTTTATGAAACATTTTGCACAATGCATGGCACGGCTGCAAATAGTTGCCAATTTGCGCTGTCATTATGAAAATGAGCCTGTGTTCTTTCATTTGCACATTATCAGAAGATCAACCGTAGAACTTTGTACTTTTATGGGATCGGCAATTTGGATGGATTTTTGGAATTTGCCCTGTTTAGTAAATCTGGCCCACAATCTAAGAATTTCCTCATTACTGATAAGTTAAATAAGCAATTCTGTTATTTTTTTTTTACAAGAACCATGTATTTATTAAGGAAATTCATAAAAAGTAAAACAGTTAAAATATGCATTCTTAATACAAAAAATAAAAAATTCAATAGATTTCAAACCTATACAAAATGTACCATACACATATAAACACAAATACTGTGAACAGCATTATTCTGCATGATTCATGTGTAATGTTCCTATGCAGAAGATTCTGAGTTTAGTCGTGCAGAGGTGTTGATGAGATCTCTGGGTAAAGTCTCTCTTGCCTCCTGCATGCGCTTATGTGCCCTCTGAAACGCTTCTGAAATCATAAACACACACCAAATCAGAAAGTACATACATCCTGTAAAATATGATATATTCTTAGTCTGTACAGAATACATGGTAGTGTGCATTCAGTTTCATTCCAGTGTGCATGGATGTACTGACTGCAGATTCAGTTTTCTGTGTGTTTGAATGAAAATGCAGTTACATGGACCATGCCACCCAGAATGATATTCTTCATAAGACCTCGCATTAAACGTATACTAAAACCAAAAACAACAGAGACATTGTTATGCATAGTTTTTTAGTAGTTTTAGAACTACTATAGCAGTTTGTTCAAACTATTATGTTTAGAAAAAATAAAGCGAATTGAATATTACTGGTTGCTGTTCAAGTTAAGAGAGGCACAGACGATAAATTAACAAATGTGTGACACAAGAGCAAATTCAGATATAGCAAAGAAAATCTAAACTTTTATAACCCATGTAAAAATAAAGAAATAAAATAAAATAAATAAATGAACTGGGTTTAGCTGGGCACTTCCAGTTAAATCAGATGTGCATGTTAGTTTAGATTCAAGAACAAGATTCTAGAGAATATTAACTCTAAATATGAATAATTACCTTAGCAAATACCTCTAATTAATAGCAATAAAGTTCCTTAAGCTAATTAGGCCTGTCTTACCCAGAACGTTATAGACAGAGCCCTGCTGACTGTGGCCGCCCAGCTGATCCAGAACAGTTTGTCTTCTTTTCTTTAGGGTGCTGGCATCAATAAAAGCCCTGAATAATATACAACACGCTCTTATAGTCTCAAAGGGGCAAACTAGCACTGCTGCAATCAAGAAATGCACTGTTTGTGTTGGCCAACCTGGCATGCTGGATACAATTAAGAGTAAAGGTCACACTTCCAGTGGTTTGAGTGCGAAAGCCAAAGCGACTCAATCGCTTTCCCTAAAAACAGATGTAATAGAAGATGAAATTGTTCAACTGAATTACTGGACATGCTAGTACAGATCTTCACAGCACCTTGAAAGTGCCAGGTACTCTGACATAACTGATGTCCTCGAGTTCAGGAGCTCCGCCGATGAAGAAGCGTCTCAGTTCAGCCACCGCGCCGGACTGGAGGGGTCTCCATGTGTGGCAAGTCATCCTGTGATACCCTGAAAGAATTTATACTAATATCCTGATTTGCTGCTTCAAAAAATGTCTTATTATTATTACAGTTGAAAGCATGATGCATTTTTCATTCATGAATTTTTTTATTTATTTAACATTTCATTACTAAATAAAAGTAATTAAAATAATAACAGTAAAATATTTCCCAGTTTGATCATGCATATGTTTGTACCAGAGTTTTTTGGTTACAGCATATCATCCATTTCACACACACACACACACACACACACACACACACACACACACACACACACACACACACACACACACACACACAAAAACATAAATACTGGTTAATAATTGGGATATACTTATATTGTTTGTTCAAATTGGTGTGGAAATTACATATGAATTTAGTAAAAAATTAATGTGGTAGTAAGATTTGCCCTGCAAATTTATTAATGCATCATTAAAAAGAACAGATACAGGAGAACATCAGACATGAACATCACTACATTAAACTTTCACATTTAGGCCCAATCCCAATTCTACCCCTTAGCCCTTCCCCTTTCCCCTACCCCTCCGTTTCGCGCGTTCACGTTAAGGGGTAGGGGTGTCTCGATTCTCTTTAGGGGTAAGGGGAAGGGCCAGATAGCCCTTCATACGAAGTTTTTTCGGGACCACACTTCAAACGAAGGGGTATGAATTATCTCAGAAACATGGCTGTCTGAGCAAACAAAAGGACACATAAATGTAAGCTTTTTTGCCATTTCTAAAGATTTTAACAAAAGTAATCATTTGTTTTATGTTACATTCAATTGTGATTCATGTTAGTCAAAGAAATGTTTGCAAAAAATCACTAATATTTACTAACGTCATATCATTACAGACTGTAAGATGTCTGATCAGGGCGATAACTGCCGTAGACTAATCCCCCCAATAATTAGAAATCGCTAAACCATTTTTTTTTATATTGAGAGAGAGAGAGATTCTTAGGGGAATATTTTCACCCCTACCCCTTGACACTCTGTTTTAAGGGACAAGGGGAAGTGGTAGGCGGAGGGGTAGGGGAAGGGGTATAAAATAGAATTGGGATCAGGCCTTGAACTTCGGAACAAAAGGCTGTCCTACCCAGGGTTGAGGGAATGACCAGGAAGCCATAGCCTTCAGTTCTGTAGCGCTGCCAGAAATCCAAGGAAAGAACTTTGAAATATAGCACTGGCCACTGGGGTAATGATCCTGCACAGATTATCAGCACTTTATTTTCATATCATCAGGAGGTTGTCTATGTGATGTATTTTTCTATTCTTTAGTTACAGATATTCTGCGGCAATAAAAGATCTCACCATCAGACTCGTCTTCTTTATGGAAAAAGGTCTCAAAACTGAATGGATAGGAGAAAAAGGCAACATCCTCCTACAGAACAGAGAACATGCATGCCACATTTCCATGAACACAGAGCTGGGAGATGGGGTTCACAAAAATGGAGTGTCTATTTACACTAAGTACAAATAGCCCACCTTGTTGGCTGAAGCTATTTACACTATCTCCACCCACCAATGAAAATGAAGAATATAATCAATCGGATCAGTGTATGGAGGGCTTTATTGTCCCAATAAGGTGGCATCAATTTATTAATTTGAATTAAAATGTACACTTAATATTGCATGCTGTTTTACAATGTACTACAATAATGAGGTGCATATAATTGCTACTGTGCAATAAGTAGTAAAATTTTAACATTGTGTAATAGAATAGAATCTATAGCTATTTGCAAGTGTAAATAGCATCTATCGCTAAGAAAACATGCTATTTTCATTTACTAAAATGACGTCTTACCTTTCCCACACTGCATGTGCGACACGTCTGCGTCACACCAGACAGACAGTGAGAGGGAACACTGGACCAATCTGAAAAACATGGAACAACCTCAATATCATGAATTACTGACATAAATTACACAAAACAGTAATACAGTGACTAATGTCTAGCCACGTAAGTCATTCTTAAAAGGTCTGAATGTCATTTAATTAATTTAAAAATCAAAATGTGTACCTTTGTCTTCATTTTGAACAGTATAACTGATGCTTGAAAAAAATGTGCTTGTGCTTTCTTTAAAATAAATACCTCTTGGTTTGATTTTGTCATCAAATGCAATGCCATGAATAAATATATATGTATAAGTGTGACTTAAACTTTGAAATATTTTTCCCTTTCTATGGGGTTGAAAATAGGTTGACTTACTATTTGGTAAATCCAGGAAGAAATGGACATAAAGATTGTCATACTCATAGCCCTGAGCAGAAACTGGAAGGAAAAATTGCCATATTATGATCCGAGCAGAGTAACTTTTGAGACCTAGTTTGCAGTAAAAAAATCCTTATGATTCAGGATAACTGTTAGTACTCACCAATCTCTCCATTTACAATCAGCCGAAGTATTCCTGGAGGAGGCTAAAAGGAAATGTTTGGACAGTCAGAATGAAAATGTTACCTTTGTTTATTTGGAACACATTATTTTTTTTTTTTTGAGACCATGAGTCTGGATAAGCACTACAATTCTTACCATTTCAAAGTCTTGGCCAACCAGGCTATTGAGGTAATCTTTGTGACGTGTGTACAGCTTAAAAAAAAAAAAAAAAAAAGGAAAGGTGTGAGGATGATGACTCCACCAGAAAGGGGTCAGCAATCCATCAGTGAGCCTCGGGCCAGCCAAAGAATTCCATATTGCTCCAGGGACATTGGCTGTCCAGTTTAAGATGATTTGGATAAAAAGAGTTTGTTTAAAAAAATAAATAGATAGATAAGAATGTAATAGTGTGTTATAGTATTATGAAATTTCTTTATTAGTATCATAATAATTGTTTTCTATTGAGAATTTATTAATATTTTGTAAAAGCTTTTATTTCTATAGTTTTTAAAGTAATTTTCTTATTTACTTTTATATGTTTTTTATTGATATATTTCTTTATTTCATATTTCACGTTTTTTTGTTTAGTTTTTTGCCTTGATTTTGACAGTAAGTTGACAGGAAACAAAGTTAGAGAGAGAGACGGGGGTGGGTGGGACTGGTCCACGAGTGTAGACTCGAACTCGAACACTATGTGTTGGTTTGCTGATTACGAGGCTATTGGCGCAATGCTAGCAATTTTAGTACTGCTTATTTTATCTCAGTTAGTTGCATAGGCAACAATAATTGTGCCTCAACATTTAATGTGCTTCCAAGGCCCAAATTTCATTTCTACCCTTTGCAGATATGGCAATCCCAAAACAAAGGGAGAACAAAGGGACATACATCTCTGTACATGCGCTGCTCTTTCTCTTTCTCCTCTGCATGAATGTCTGATGAGGCGTTCTCCAGATACAGCCTCCACACCTCCCTCTTCTCCCCCTGCGTTTCAAACCTGGTGTCAAATACACCTTCTGTAATCACAATCAACTCTTCCCAATATTATTCATAAGGGTAACTGACAGAAGTGGTAGGTCTTGCCTGTATGCTCCTCTGTTGTTGTTAAAGTCTGGTTTTATTGTGATTACTCCATTACCGTCTGCTTTAATGGTGCATAATATATATTCATTCTCTTTCAGGCCCAATCTGTAAAACACAGTCACATGTCTGGTTATTTCAAATTAAGAGATAGTGGTGATATAAAAATACAAAATACCCTTTTTGGTGTCAAAAACCTTCAACTGCATTATAAGTGGAGCTCCGATCAAATAAATTATAATGTATGATATGTTTAAGTGGCTAAAGAAGAGTATCATCACACTTACTTCCCTGAAGGCCCAAGATCTCCCATGATGTGCATGGTCTGCACTGGTGTGTTGATGATGTGGCTGTTCTTTATAAACTCCTCCGAAGGCTCCCATGTGATTAAACGTGTCTTGGGAACAACTGACTCTCTAAATTGTGCAGTAAATAATAGAGGTAAACCTCCTTAACATTTCAGATATGATAAATGCTTATCATAAAACCATCTTACAGGCAACTAATATAGGCTTCTAGGTACACTTACACAGCACGTCTCTCTTGTCTCCTGTGTCTAACATTGGCCATGCGTTCTGCTAAAAAGGTTGGTGTGGACTGAGCTGGGATCAGCAGACTCTGGGCTTGCTGTCAATACAATCACAACTTCTGAAAACTGTAAAAACATATGCAGCCTAACCTATACATCTATTGGTGAATCTCACCAAGCCAATTTCTCAAATTCTCTTTGGGCGGGAAAACCTATTCCATTCCCATTGACTTCTATTAGTGCAAGTCATTGGGAACTGAAACTGTTTGGTTATCAGCATTCTTCACAATATCTTTTTACATGTTCAGCAAAAGAAATAAATGCATACATGTTAGGAATGGCATAAAGGTGAGCAAATAATGAGAACATTTTGGGGTGGACTATCCCATAATGGTCTTAAAGTTTTGTTTGATTTTCTTTATACATATATATATATATATATATATATATACTTTTTATTTTGTGGGGAAATATGACCTGTGTATGTTTTTGTCAGGTTTGAAAAAATAAAATGGTAGAGTCAACCGACCTCTTCCCATTTGGAAAAACGATCAAAGTCCGTGTAGGTGAAAATACGCTGGTTTTGTCTTCTTCCGGATCTTTCCATTGCCTTGATCTCTGTGTGATACTGACGCTCCAGTGGTGTTTGACAATTTGACGCTGTTTGGTAAAGGTCCACTTCATACTGTACACCAATGACAAAACAGAACTTATCAAGTACACCATGAAAAAAAAATTAGGCTGCTGACTATTTAGTATAGGGTGACCAGATGTGCTCGATTTCCAGGGACAATCCCAGTTTTTGGTGTTCTGTCCACATTTGGAGCTTTTCCTGGAAATGTCTCTGTTTTACAGTACATTAAAAACAGCCAACAAATACATTGCGAAAAAAAAAAAAACCTGACCAACACAGCTAGCTGGTTATCGGAGCAATGGTGTAGTGATTATTTTCACCAAAAAATGATCACGTGCCACCACTTTAGTCTTTAAGAACTTAACTTAAACTTAATCAACTGTCAAAAGAGACAGTAGTAGTAACAGTAGTAGTAACATACTAACTATATTTGTTTTATTAAATACTGTTTGTATGTGCTTTATTACAGGGCTTCAACAGGGACAGGGTTGAATTGCAGACAACTTTAAACGTTCCCAAAAGTTCCATCATCATATCTTAACTTTACCACATGAAGGTACAGAAGATATGAATATATCGATAAATAATACAAAAGAAAAAATGCAAATCAGTAACACTTACAACAATTACATTTGCAGTAAACAAATACTTTGTGCTCAAAATGAGTCTAAAATGCTAAATAATTAGCCTAATTAAGTAGAATAAGAGTCATTTCCATGCACAAAACATAAAAGACCATTTGAAAAGATAAAAAGAGTTAATTGTTGTAAACAGTACAATCAGTTTGCGTAAAAAATGAAAATGATAATGTATTGTACAATTTAGAAAATGTATTTATCCTGTTCTTATATAATGGGTTTTTGTAAAGTGATAATTTTGTTATAATATTGTTTTGTACTGTTAGCTGTTCACAATGGTTACTGTAATAATAATAATAATAATAATTATTATTATTATTATAACAAATGAGATTTCAATGATATTTTGATCACTTAAATAGGAAATGTCCCCGATTCCAGAAATGTCAGAAATCTGGTCACCTTAATTTTGTAGCACCCAAAAACACATAAAAAAACACACACTAGTGCCCTCACTAGTGGCCTACCTGACTGAAGACCTTCTCTTGCCAACCAACCACCAGTTCCTCCGCATCAGTGGCTGTTAGAAAGAGAACGAGAAAATTATTATCCACCATACTCCAGAGAATATTTGTGATAGGTTCATATCAGATATATATCAGTGTCTTTCACGTACTGGAAGCTGCTTGTGTCTGGGAGCTGAAGGTGTCCAGCTCTATAACCCCTCTCTCCTGCTGAGAAAGCACTTGCTGATGGAGATGTTGAGACAGAGCAGCTGTGGAGGTCACACGCTGTATGCGCACTCTGAAACAGAAACAAAACAGCTACGGTACCATGTAATACATGGGGAAGTCGTGGTGTAATGGTTAGAGAGTTTGACTCCAAACCCTAAGGTTGAGGGTTTGAGTCTCAGGCTGGTTTCCTAACATTTTATCCTACCTGTCAGATTTTCATACCCGGGTTTACTGCGCATGTGCACATCAATATTGCGTCCTTTTTCTCATGCTAAACAACGATATTTAAAGTATCTGCATTACTGTAAGAGTAGGTTTAGGGGTTGAGGTAGGTGTAGCCTTTAATAAAAATGCAATCTAATTGGTAGAAAAGAATATTCAGTGTTGGTTTCCTGTAGCTGTATCCCTTCTAGCTACAACCGTGGATATAAAATATAATTACTGTATTTGCAGTACTGTAGGGTTGTGGTAGGTGTAGACCTAAATAATCCATAATTTTACAGTAGCATTTTTCGTTGTTGAATTGTACCACCCACTGTTTTAGAGGAAGGTAGGAAAATCTGAAATCGTAGGACAAATTGACAGAACACCGGCAATACCATGACTAAGGTGCTCTTGGGCAAGGCACTGGGTGTGTGTGTGTGTGTGTGTGTGTGTGTGTGTGTGTGTGTGTGTGTGTTTGGATAGGTTAAATCAAGGACTTTAGTTAAATGCAGAGCACAAATTCCGAGTATGGGTCACCATACTTGGCTTTATTTCACTTTACATGTTGATTTTGGGCATATTACAGTTGCATTATTTGTAATGCCTTGGAGTGACTTGGAGCATCGTGTGAAGTAAATACAGTGGTACATGGATTTGGTAATCATTCAGAATCATGGTAAAAAGACCTTGACAGTTTCATGGTGCACTTATTTGTAAGATGGGCATACCATAGTACTTCAACATATATCACGGAACTGAAATTAATATTTACATTGTACAAGTTGTTTCGAAGAATACCATGGTAAAAGACATGGTAAATACATTTGGTGCATTTCATAGTGTGTATACTTTTATTTTAGATGTCAAGTACACTCAAACAACGTCACTTACCGTATTCGTAAGTTTTTAACTGCATCCCGGGAACGATACACCGCTTCTCCGGTGTCAGTGCACCAACCGTCGGCCATATCTGACACTCGGCCTCAAAAGATACAAATCTTTAGCTTGTAGTGTATTCTTTGCATAGGCTGACTATTAAAAAAACTCACACCAAGCATGAACAAGGACAAACAGTTTGAAATGATTTACTTATTCTCCGGTAGGAAGTTAACGCGACACATCTGCGTCTCGTTGCATAGTAACGTAACACACTAACGGAAGCAGCCGGAAGTCCATTATGCGCACGCTCGGTGCGGATATACAGACGCTGTTCTCAAATCAGCCAGAGCTGCACTCTTACTCAGTCCACAGAAACGCGGGCGGAGACTGCAACTGATCTGGGAGCGGAAGTGATAGTAAACACACTCCATGCTTCACATCCGCGTTAACCACTGCCTACGAACAGAAAGCTGTTCCACATGGTTGTGTTTCTTGTTGAGCAACGAATATAGAGGATTGGAAATGCCTGAGGTTGGTTCCTGACATCATTTTACTTTGCTAAAATTGAAAATTCTGCTTTGTTTAATTAGTTTGTTTATATTTTAATCCTGAAGGGCGGCGTAACCTTTTGGTCAGCAGCAGCGGCAGCACTATAGAAGCAGATTAATCATATTTTCTTAAGGAAATAATGAATCATCTGTTAAAAGCGACGCACAGCGTTGAAGTGAATTAATCTAGCTGCTCTTATTTTGTTTCCCAGCGGGTGTTTAGCTGATTTTGCTTGTCAGCCAAGCCTGAACAGTTTGACAATTCCCCAAAACGGTTCTAAAACCATCAAACCAGGTTGGATTAAACTGTTTTTAAGGCATATTTGAGCAAATAATTAAAGACAAATATGCAGGCGTGGAAAACAGTTTTCAAAGTCTTCCTGGCCTCCAACAGAACTAGGAATAGATGTTGTTTGTTAGGGCTGAAGGAATTATACTTTACACCTTTCACACAACATGCGGCCTATAGTTGCACAACAGCACTTTTCAATCCAAGAGACAAGTCAGATGAGAGATTTACCTCTAGTAAAATCAAAAAGACATTTTTTTCTAAGCAGCATAAATATGCTGCTAACAGAGATGATAATCTCAAACCAGCAAAAGCGCAAAGGGGAAAAGTGTCATCAGAGCTTCAGAAACTAAGGTTTGAAGATTTCAGTGAGTCAGAAACCGGAAGGGTTTTGAGACATAATCTAAAAGAATCTGAGTCCACTGAAGGTAAAGAGTTAGAGATTGTGTTCGGTGCGGCCCCGTGTTTGCTGGCCCTCACACAAAGCAGGAGGAAGCCGAGTCGTCTCTTTGTAAAGAACGGAGAGGGGCCACAGAGAGAAGTGATTTTGAGGGTCTGTCAGGAGGCTGTCAGACGGGGCGTGCAGATACAGCGAGTCAGTAAACAGACACTTGACAAGATGTGCGGCGGTAAGGTGCACCAGGGCTTGTGTCTGCAGGCAAGTCCTCTTGGGTTTATCACTGAGGAAAGGCCGATGACATCTCATGAGGTGAAGAATCCCAGGCCGCTATGGCTGGTTTTGGATGCAGTGCAGGATCCGATGAATCTTGGTGCCATTTTGCGGTCAGCGTATTTCCTGGGAGTGGATCGAATTGCCAGCAGCATTCATAACAGGTGGAGTTAAAAGAGGCATTTGTTTTTAATTCTTTATAGCATTGTTTAATAGGATGTAGGATCCAAAAAAAAGAAAGACCATTGTTTATTTGGTCATGTATATTGTTTATGATTGAATTACAGTGTGTATTACATATTACTTTGTATTAACCATTGAATTCTGGTTGTTATTATTTGCTGTTTTTGATAGCTGTCCTCTGACGCCCACAGTGAGTAAAGCCAGTGCTGGTGTGATGGAGGTCATGGAGGTGTTTGGCTACAGGAACTTGAAAGATATGATTAAGGTTTGGAAGTTGATCCCTTCACTTCACCTTATTAGGAAATACAAAGGGATTTACATGTTTAGACATATCGGGTATGGAATTGGGTGTGTATCTGATTTAAAACAAATATTGAAGTGGCTCTATCTTTGTGTTTACATGTGAATAAAAAAGTGAGTAAAAAACAGTTTCCTAAGTTTCATTAGTAGCCAGTAGAGGGCATTTAAATTGGGGTTTATTTATGTTATACATTTTTTTGAAACAATTATTTGACCTGAGGGGTGGAAAGCAATTCTAACTATTTAAAATTCATAATTATTAGCCCAAACAAATCAATATGTGATCAAAGTATTATTGCAGTGAATTCCACCGGGCAATTATTGTCACTAATATTAATTATATTAATACATAATATTGATTGTTTTTTACTGCAAAGCAAAACAAAAATGGCACAAATATGAGCAAAATTATTGAGAAAAGCACATTTGGATCAGAAAGAAGTCCATGAAATGATGCTTAATCATAACAAAAATCTGTAAATTGATTTGTTTAAAACATAATACAGTGACCATGTAAAAGCATATATAATAAACTGTTTTATGCTATCACTGTTTTTCTTACACATATTTAAATATTACTTTAAAATGTTTAGGCATAGCTTATATTTTACAAAAAACTTTAGTGAAGAAAAATAAAGAAATGCAAAAGAAATTAACAGAAAACAGTTCTGTAAATTGTTGTTAAAAGTAAGACAAAATAGAACATCCTTTTGTTGTTTTTGAAACTTTATTGATTTATGAAATGTACAGTAGGTTTTTATAAACCCTTGTAAATATAGTAAATGGAAAATCCCTTCTGTGGCCTGTAGTGGGCTGCTAAAGAAAGCCATTGAGGTTGAGTTTGCGTCTGCATAACCTTTTTGTGAAGCACATCTGGTACTCAATCGTCAGGATTTCCATTGTTTTATAGCTATAACCAAATTTGTCTTGACATTACAGGTGAAAGCAGAAGAAGGTTGGCAAGTAGTTGGCACTGTTGGGTTAGAGCAATGCAGTTCTGAATCCGCCGTTGTGCCATGTTCAGACTTCAAGATGTCCAGACCTACACTCCTGTTAATGGGTAACAGCAAGATTGTGTTAAATGTATTTGGACTGATAATAGTTTTGCTCTCTTTGTGTTACGGAGGTCTGTCTGTGTGTGTGCTATCAGGTGGAGAGGGTTACGGTCTGTCTCCAGAACTGCATCAGATGTGTGACGTCCTTCTCACCATTCCTCCTCACAGAAACCTGCACCCTGGGGTAGATTCACTCAATGTGTCTGTAGCCACAGGTATGTTTATATAAGTAAATATTCTTCTGAATAGCTGGTAACCTTAAAATGTACTTGTTGTTGAATTAACCACAGCTCAGTGTACATGTAAATTAAACTTATTTTTATAATTTAATTAAATGTACATTTTAAAAAGTTTACTTTATTTTTACATTTAATAAAAAAATAAAATAATAATAATACAGAAAAAGTTCATTTTAAACTGGTATCAGGATTCCATTTATATAAACAAACTCGTAATACATTTTTATGCAGATAATTTGCCCTTTTTTGATGTGTATGCTGGTTTTTCCTTTTCGTAGGCATTCTGCTGCACTCTCTTCTGTCCACACGCACAGGAAGCTGATGATGATGATGGTAACAACGACAAGGCAGCGGCATTATTTACTCCGGGGTCTCTTATTAGCCCCCTACAGTGATTAATGACTGGATTACTTCATCAATTAACAGTCTGAGAGTCTGGAGAGGCTCACGGATCAGATGCATTCTGGACCAGCTACTGACTATATGACCACTTTGTTTAAGACAACACCTGTGCTACACATGGTCTCTATCATCTCAGGGAAAACAGGCTAGTATAAACGGATATGTAATCTTTAAATATTCACCTTCTTCATGAAACAGGTTAATTAGTTCCTGTGTTTATCATTGCAAACATTTGACATAAGATGAAAAGTTCTGCTAATTTAATGAAAAATAAATCTATATGGTTATGTTTATTGATATTACTTTAAAAATACCCATGAAAGCTAGAGATGTAGGTTATAATTAGTAGTTTATATACTCCGTTGTATCTATATTTTCATTTATAAATTTGGCATTTGCCTAAGCGAATCTTTATCAGTTCACGCATTCCCTTCAAATCAAACCTTTGACCTTGGTGTTTCCAGCAGCATTCTCTATTTTTTGAGCTACAGGAATATACAACTTATTTTGGCTAGTGCACATATGTGCAATTATAAAGAAGCAAATATTTATTTAGTGAGAGAGCTAACATTGTTAATATAAGTGTAATGGAAGGGTAGTGCTTGGTGTAAGTACACTACCATGCAATAATATTAAGAACCACATCTGTTCAACACATATAAAGATAAAAAATTTACAATTAAAAAAGTTTCAGCGGCAAATCAGCATATTATATTTCCGGATATTATATACATAATGTATTTTAAATAGTAATATTTCACAATGTTACTGTTTATATATATATATATATATATATATTTATTTATTTATGTATTTTTTATATTTTTTTTTTTATCAAACAAATGCAGCTTTGGTGAGTGTAAGAGACGTATTAAAAAATAAAAAATAAAAATAACAATAATAAAATTTACCAATTCCAAACTTTTAAATGTTAATGTAAATCCTGGTGATATTAGGCAGTGTTCAGTAAGAGATACTAGTGTACCAGTAAATACAGCACTGCATACTGTACTTTTTACTGCCTTGATGTTAAAATAGCATTTGAAACAGCATGGATTAAACCATACAAGAATTAACAAAAAGTAGTATGCTTACATGGCTAACTGTGCACTTTATTATGGGATGCAGAATTGTCATTATGCTCTACTGGCTTATTGCTTATTATGGCAAATGTAGGAGGTCATCCAGATATTTAATGCACAGTGTAATAACATTACATTTTCAGTGTGCATAGCAGTCTCTACACGCAGAAATAGAGTTCCATCCAGTCAGCAGTACTGAAGTTCATTCAGCAGGTGGCACTGCATACATATATATATGTATGTTAGTAGGTTATCCAGCATTGAGCTTTTCCTGTTACAATTAAGATGAGGGATTGACACGGGGATGCTGATGCTAGACCAGTCAAATCTAGCAGCGTTTACGTAAGGTTTACTGAATAGATATCTCACATTTCCATTTCCTTCACGCTTCACAGCGAGATGCTGCTGACTGCAGGTTGTGGGCCAAGATGGTTTACAATTAAGCTAAAATGTGCACGATTGGCACACCTGAAGGGAAAAGATTGGACGATTAAGCTGCTAACACTATAGACAGTTAGACCTCACTTTATTTTTACCCATAGCTGCAGGGGAGAGGGAGATATTGGATGAGATGGGAATTTATGAACCACTATATTGTTTTTACAGGGAAGAATGATCTGAAGGTCTTTGTGACAGGAACCGCTATCTGCTGATGTCTCTCACCAAACAGCATATTTGTTAATCCTTCCAGTAGGTAAATGGACAGATTTGGGGATTTGTAATATTAATAATCACAATAGGTCATACTGTATAGACAACCGAACCCCAAACTTTTTTGTCTTATGTATCCTCTCAGAATGGCCTGAACATCCCCTCTTTGGCTTTAAGCCAGAGATGTATTCATGTACACATTTCATTATAGCAGAGTTTCTTTGGATTTTGTGTGCATTTTGATTAAATTGAAATAATATAAAATCAGATCACTACGTTTATTGTTACTGATTTCAGCGTTTTGAGACGTTATTGGAGGTGAACTAAGGCCCTTAAGGTGATCTCAAAGTCTATGTTTTAGTGTTAAGTTAACAAAAAAATAAATAATAGTCTCCACTTCACTGGTATGTGCTCAGTGAGCAAATTATTCTGATTGTTCCTGTGTTTACAAAATCGAAGCCCAAAGTCAGAATTCACAGAGTTCTACTTTCCTCTCATGTGACATTTGTCTTTTGTCAGCTCTCATTAGGAGTTGTGGGTATGTGTCTGCTTTTCTTGTCTTTGTGTCGGCAGGTTAGATTGACTGGCATTTCCCCCTCCCTGGAGTGCAGTTCAATTAATCTGTTTACTATGCCACAGAAAGAAGGAAAGTAATGGAACAGACGAGCGTAAAAGCTGCCTGCCTTCTAGCTGCATAGCTGGAGGTCAAGGCTGAGGGAATTTCCTATTCTTTTAGCACATGCAGGATGTGCTCTATTTATCCATCCACCCATCCATCCACCCATCCATCCATCCATCCATCCATCAGTCTCCTTTTGGATGTAGTAAATGAGCCAACTCCATTGCACAAATGAAAATTCCTCATGAATTCTGTATGAGAGTGTTTTAGTTCTTTACAGCTAGTGAGTTATTAGCTAATCTGTTCATTAAAAGTGCAGGGCAAATTAACTGAGCTGGTGTGGAGCTACAGTTGCATACTGTATTTTAAAGTTATTGCAAAATATTACAACTATTTAATGGGACAACTGATAGTAATTAATTTAATTGAAAGTTTAATTGAGTTTATCCAATCTGGTTAAACTATATATATATATATATATATATATATATATATATATATATATATATATATATGCAGTGTTGTTTCAACCCAACTTTTCAGATGGTTTATAAATCTATGTCAATGACAAATTTACACTTAAGACTGGTTTGTGGTCAAGGGGCACACACATTATATTATATTATATTATATTATATTATATTATATTATAAACATTAAAAAACATTTAAAAAATTAAACCCAACAGCTGAGTTAGTCCTTATTTGACCCAAAGTTTGGTTGAAACAACCCTGCACTGTATTATTATTTTATTTATTTATTTATTTATTTATTTTTTACTGCTGCCGTTGACCAACACTGTATTGAATAGTTTGTTTTATTACACAATTAGTACTAATTCAATTCAATTGAAAACCAAGGAAGACATCAGATATGCTCTGTCATTCAATTTGGCTTCTGGTGAAAGTGTGAGACAGAAGAGGATGGAAAACCCTGGACTGTAAACTTCTCTGTGTGTGAATGTTTGTGTGTGTGTGTGTGTGTGTGTGTGTGTGTGTGTGTGTGTGTGTGTGTGTGTATGATGATAATGCAGCATGACACATCTGAAATGAGACTGTGGTTGCCATGGCACGGAGCCAGGAGGGGACAGATTGTGCCGTAAATTATTTGTATTTACATCATGTACTTGCTCACAGCTCATTTCTATATGATGTTCCCAGCACAGGATTCTTGCAAACCACATTTGCATACCTGTGAACATACTAAATAGCACCTTTCTCCAAAGTCTTTGCATGTAGACGAGTTTTTGTGATCAATAGTAAATACATGATCTAATTTATATTTTGGACACTTTAAATAATCTAATGCTAGAAATGATGAATATAATGTGTTTTGTAAGTATGTGTCTGTTACCATAAACCTCAAATCAGTGAGGGAATACATAAGCAGACTATTTCTAGTCTTGCTGTGAATGTTTGACAAATCAATGAGAGACATCATTCTCTGTCATAACAGACTCCTGGTGCACAGTTGTGCCTTCCAAATAATGCAGAAAACATCCCGTTAAGGCAATCTCTCATGCTTTATGCCATATTTGCAATATAATTTACATTAACATTCAGATGTCTAAATGCCCATATCACTGCTTGACACAACACAAGTGATTCAAACAAATGATTCAAGTTTTCTAGAACTAACTTTACTTTTCTGAACCATTGTATTTCTTTTAAACAGTGTCAGTGATATAATATGTTCTGTAATAAGGCAGTTCACATCAGTTCAATTTGAACATGATCTACTAATGTTTGACAAAGAAAGACTATGTCCGTTGCCATGGTAGGTATTACATTTGATGAAGAACTTACTTTGCAACCATTAAAAAATAAATTCTAGTTCTAAAATTCTATTCTAGTTCTAAAAACAATTTCTAATGTGGAGTTCCACACATGACATGAGGGAATTAATTAGTACAACATGGGCACGATTTACGATTAAGTAAAGTCATATTTTTTTATATAGCGCTTATACAATATAAAAATGGTTTCAAAGCAGCTTTAACAGGAAAATAAGTGTTAATGTTAATCCGTTCGTTATAAAAGACATTTTATTTTAGCTGTAAAGCAGCTCTACAGAGGACTTCATTCAGTTCATCTCAGTGTTGATTCAGTTCAGTTAAAAAACAATGACTACGTTTACAAGCTGTTAAAATTCGGGTTATGGTCGAGTTAAGGTCACTATTCGGGTTTCTGAAACATTCGGGATAACCGTTTACATGCGTGAGCAGAGAGAGTTACTCCTGTAAACATGGAATGTGTAATCAGCATAGACACAGCGACCCCATTGGAACTCAATTGAGACAAGTGAAGCCCATTTTTAGCACTTCCGTTTCTGACGCGCAGACTCAAACTAAGCTTGATGACGTCAGCAACCTGTCTGCCAGATGTAAATCTTCTAAGTGGCTGTGCGTGAAAACTGCCATCGTTAATCTTGCAGAGACGGCGAGCTTGACCGGGGAGTTCTTTGTCGTGAGTGAGCAGGAGTATGTATTCTGATTAATTATTTTGTATAGTATTTTAAAATGTAACGCCAGTACGCCATATTAAGTTAATTGCCTGCGAGCTTCTCCTCCTGTCTGTACGGTAATGCGACAGAGAGTCGAGTGGTTATGACGCAATCGTTAGCCTATTTTTTACAAAAACTGTTTATACGGGGCCATAATGCAACATAGAAGGTAATGGAGCCCTTTATACATTGTCGTGTATCTTTAGAAATAAATAATGGACAAACAGAGTCTTTAAACGCCTCAGATGTAAAGTTATTCGCTGTCAAAGTGACGCCAAAATGAATGGGAGTCAATGGGAATGCTAACGCAAGTGAAGTTCTGCTAAAAGATGGCAGCCCCCACCCGACTTCAACTTCCGGTCGACTTCCTTGCCGCCTGGTAATCAGTCGCCAATATCCCGATGTAAACGGCGACGCACGGTTAGCGTCTGACAACATTAAAAATTTTTATGCACCGTCTCTACTCAAAAGACCAAGATTCCTTGCGAATAGAACATGCGCAGAACACACATTTTGATGGGGATATGCCGAAACTCGTTTACAAGACCAAATATTCGGGTTAGAAAAGGGGTACCCCAGGTATAATATCCCGGTTTTTAAAAACCGGGATATGAGCATATCCGGGTTTTTGCAGGTGTTAACATGGCAGTGCGCGACTGGGTTATTGCTAATATTCAGGTTTTGAACGGGTTATTGAGAGTTAGAGTTAATAAATAAGGTCAAATCAGTTAAAATGAGGGAACAAATTAGTACAGCATGGCCATGACTTACACAGTGTGTGTGTGTGTGTTTTTTTTATATGTGAATATATGGATATTAAATATCAAGGTAAAGCAATACTAAGATATTCAATAAATATATTTTAACAATTAAAACTGAAGATAAGACTTTCCAAAACTTTCTTTAAAATCTGATTAAAAATAATAATTTGAGGTGAGAAAAAATTAGGACATCCCAACAATTATTCCCACTTAAATTCAATGCTAAATTCACACACAGGTGTATCATGTCAGGTACACATGATTAGAACATTGTTACGAGGAGGCTTGCCCTGTTTAAATCTCACACATTTGGTTTGGTGTGCTCTTGGCTGTTGAAGTGAGAGTGGACACCATGTTGAGGTCAAAAGAGCTAGCTGGGGCCTTCAGAAAGAAGATTGTAGAGGCTTATGAGTCTGGAAAGGGATTTAAAAAGATCTCCAAAGATTTTGAAATCAGCCATTCCACTGTCCGGAAAATAGTCTATAAGTGGAGGACATTCAAAACAACTGTCAACATGCCCAGGTCTGGCCGTCCAAGCCAGTTCACCCCGAGAGCAGACCACAAGATGCTAAAGAGAGATCACCAAAAAACCTAAAATTTCATCACAGGACCTACAGCAGGCTTTTGCTACTGTTGAAGTGAAAGTGTATGCCTCTATAATCAGAAAGAGACTACAGAAGTTTAACTTTCATGGGTGTTGTGCAAGGAAGAAACCCCTGCTCTCTAAGAAAAACATAAAGGCCAGACTGAAGTGTGCCAAATAGAATTTAGACAAAGACCAAGACTTCTGGAATAATGTTCTTTGGACAGATGAGTCTAAAATTGAATTATTTGGACACCACAACAGAGGACATGTTTGACATAAATCAAATACAGGATTCCAGGAAAGGAACCTCATACCAACTGTAAAACATGGAGGTGGAAGTGTCCTGGTTTGGGGGTGTTTTGCTGCAGCAGGACCTGGCCAGCTCACCATCATATAATCCACCATGAATTCTACTGTATATCAGGGGGTGCTTGAGGAACATGTGAGACCATCTGTAAAAAAAAATTAAGCTAAAGCAGAACTGGATCCTGCAACAGGACAATGACCCAAAACATACCAGTAAATCCACCAAGAACTGGCTGAAAACTGAGAAACAGAGTCAAAGCCATATCTGAATCCCATTGAGATGATGTGGGCTGACTTAACACGTGCTGTACAGTACATGCAAGAAACCCGTCAAATATCTCACAGCTGAAACAATTTTGCAACTGAGGAGAGGGGCAAACTTTCTTCAGAACGATGTCAGAGACTGGTAGATGGCTACAAGAAGCGTCTCACTGAAGTAATTTCAGCCAAAGGGGGTAACACTCACTATTAGTGAGGGTGCAAAGGTTTTCCTCCGTTAGAATACACATTTTTATTAATCTTTTGTTTAATGAGCAAATCTTGGTCAGTTTATGTTGTTTACCTGAAATTAAATAACTTTTTTTTCAGACAAAAATAAAAACAATATATAAACTAAACCAGTGATGTGTAAATATTTCTTAATAAAGAACAGAAAATGGGTTGCACTTTATTTTACAGTACGTGCACTTACATGTACTTACAGTGTACTTACCTAAGAACGTGCTGGTAATATAAGGTAGCTAAATGGGGTAGGGTTAGATTTAGGGGTAGGTTCAGGGTTAGTACCTAGTTATTACCTAGTTATTGTAATTACTATAATAAGTACATAGTATGTACATGAGGAACGGGACTGTAAAATAAAGTGCTACCAGAAAATGTAAATGGGTGTCCTAATTGTTTCACATGACTATAATTAAAGCCAATTATACAACAAATTATTCAAATGTGAGAATGAATTCTTAATTTGTGTCCTCAATATAATTTTCCTGCACATATCGTGTGTGGGTCTCCATAAGTATCTGTATGAATGCAGTGACCTACATCATCCGATGCATCGATTCACATTTCCTCTCCTGTAGCCTCTTGGGTTAGTAAGCCATCCATCAGATGCACAATTTGGAATCCTGAAGGAAAAAGGTAATCTCTGTACTTTTTGCCAACTTTTTTTTTTTTTTTTTTTTTTTTTTGAATACCGTGGATTTAAATTCACATTCTCTCTGAATGGATAAATTAAGTTATTACTCTGCAACTGCTAAAAAAAGTGTTCTACATAGTATCTATGTAGTGTGGATGTAATCCAGGTGTATTACGTTTGCCATGTTGTCATTGTCATTGTCAAATTATCTCCTGTGGCCTCATGGAATAGTACATTATCCAATGTAAACATGCTTCAAGTCATCCAGGTACTTTTGGACATAATATTTTTTTTTCTCATACTGCTTTTCACCTACTATGAAGCAGGGAAGTATGTGACTTTAGATGCAGCCTGTTTATTCTGATGTGCTACTCATTTAGAATACTATAAATTGAAATAATAAAAGGCTATCATACTTCAGCTTACACTGATACAAAAAAAGTATGCTGTATTTCTTCACCTGTCACAATGATTTTTCCATTTATCACTGTGTCTGAATTAATTTTGGTGCTGGTGGTTCTGAGTTGTAATGCATGTACATTCATTCACACATTGCTTGAGATAAAAAGGCTCTGATGATTACAGACATTTCATTGCTGGTGGGAAGAGGAAAGCACAAGAAAAAACACAGTGGTCTTGTTCCCTGACACTTGCTGCATGACAAGGAAGGATGTGCATCTATCCTTATCTGCATCCACCCTATCTCTCCATCCACCCACATCTGTCTCTGTGACCTGTCCTTCTGATCTGTCTTCTACCAAGCATAAATCATGCTTCCACTATGATAGATCCTTTCTCGACTGTGCAGGAGACAGGTGTCACCAGTTATTGATGCACTCAAGCCCATTACCAGCACAGTTACCAAATCATTAGAGAAACTCCTGATCCTGATAGCATGCGTAATGAAGTATGCTTTAACCTTCCTAAATCTTGATGCATAGGAAGGGAAATAATGGGTAATATCCACTGATCTATATATTTAATAGTAGAGTTTGGTTAATCCTGGAATCATCTGAACAGATTTTAAACACTGGGCATCATCACTTGCTGACTTTATAAATGGTTACAGAGAAAAACTGAGCATCGTTCAGTAAATGACACACACTACCAGTCATTCCAAAGTTGCTAGAAAAAATAAAAAAACAGTATGTGTTCTAAAATCAGCTCAAACTAGTAGATTTTGTTTTCATTTCTGACACAATTTGATATGAGATATACACAAAAACATTTTATTTTACTTCACTGTATAGGCCTTTACTATATATCGGCTCAGCAAGTTAAGTTAAAATTAAGTGACAAAATTATCACAATTATTTAATAAATGAGTTCCGAACAAAGTAGAACAGGTGCATTTTTGAGCAACAAACAAGTCTACTGTTATACAAGTTATCATAAGAGAGATGTTGTGAAGACGTGTTCAGAAGACATTTCATCCACTGGGCTCTTATGAAGCCCAGTGGCCTCTTCTTTCACCCAATTATGGACCACACAGACCGCCAGTATCACTACAGCCACTGCTGCGAGACAAGACTGTGAGATGAGTAGCAGAGTGAGAGATCAAGCTGTGAGGTGGAAGGTTGCCAATAGACTGTAATCTTCTTTGGTGTTTCTATTAATTTGGACACTTGACATATTTCTGTAAGTTGTAGGTTCTTTACTGCTTGGCCTGTTAAAGACATTGCAATGCTTTCTCAAAGACATGACATGTTACCCTCGCCCATTTCACTTGTTACACTGTACAAATATAGGATGCTGAAGTGTTGTTTTACTAATTCTCATAATTGTATTTTAGTGCAGTATAACACAGATTATGCACTTAGCTTTAGCTACATTTTCTAAGCAAAGAATCTCAAAATGGCTTTGTAGCTGCTAAAGAGAATTAAGTAAAGCCATTTTAATGTGATTCATCATAATAATCAATGAAAATTTTAAGATTCCACAATCCTGCACAGCCGATGGATGTAAGACCACCCGGATTTAAGTTCCCAAAGAACCGGGATAAACTTTCATGGGTGAGAATGTGTTGGTTTGTGTTTTTAAACGTATTAACTTAATATTACAAGTTTTGTAACACTGGTAACTTATGTTACTGTTATGGTGAATGATGTCAAGTCGACACTTAGAATATGACGGATGCCTTACGTATAGTGGCCTACAGAAACAGGTGCTAATGAGGCATCTATGAAGACATATCCAACCATATCCATGGTCAAGCCGTATTCCTTACCAATTACCACAGCAACAGATGGTGACGTCCATAAAACTGAAAGGTTTATCACTTTGTGACACAACAAGAGACAAGAGCAACTTTTATATTTGGGTGGAGAGTGGAGCGTTTGAGTTGCATGCAGAACACAAAAATTATGGGATCAACTCAGGTGGAGAATGGATCTAAAAATTTCTAATTTCAAACAACTAATTTCTCCGTCATTCTTACTTAGTTACCGAAACCACATATGAAAACATGCAACACATGGTAGACTCGTGTTAGTGCAGCAGAGCGGCTCTCTCTCACACTGTATGACAGTTGTTGTCCAGTTGTCCAACTAGTTGTCCAGTACGGTTCCATTCACACAGCGCAGGTTTTCTGAGAATACGACTGTGAGTCCTGAAAATTTACTGGCACCTGTATGAGTTTGGTTACAGAATATGGTTGTCACAACCGTAAATAAACATACTGTGTGTGAATGTAACCATATTAAGGACTCAAATACAGGACTGACAATCTTATTCTGCTGCCGTGTGAACGTAACCTATATATATATATATATATATATATATATATATATATATATATATATATATATATATATATACTCAACATTTAAATAATCTGTTTTGCTATAAGGTATGTCCTCCACCTTCACCTCCACCAGCTCCACCTGTCTTTGTATTCTACAGGATTTATGTATGTCTGTTTATGCAGCAGCGTCATAACTTTCATGCTTACAGCAACATGCTTATTATCTTGCTATTGTAGAAGCTGAAATCAGCAATCAATACACAAAATCAGCTTCTCATTTGACAAAGAGTGTCCTAATGCATCAAATTAACAATTAAATAGAGTTCTTTCATTTTACACATTACATAATAAAAAACCCGATTCCAAAAAAGTTGGGACACTGTACAAATTGTGAATAAAAAAATAATGCAATGATGTGGAAGTTTCAAATTTCAGTATTTTATTCAGAATACAACATAGATCCATATCAAATGTTTCAACTGAGAAAATGTATAATTTTAAGGGAAAATAAGTTGCTTTAAAATAAAATAAATTAAACATAAACATTTAGCAGACACTTTTATCCAAAGCAACTTACAGTCCATTCAAGCTAACATTTTGTTTCCTAACATGTGTTCCCTGGGAATTGAACCCACAACCTTGCACTGCTAACGCAATGCTGTACCACTTGAGCCACAGGAATGCTGAAATTTCATGGCATCAACACATCTCAAAAAAGTTGGCACAAAGGCCATTACCAATGTGTGGCATCCCCTCTTCTTTTTATAACAGTCTGCAAACATCTGGGGACTGAGGAGACAAGTTGCTCAAGTTTAGGAATAGGAATGGTGTCCCATTCTTGTCTAATACAGGCCTCTAGTTGCTCAAATGTCTTAGGTCTTCTTTGTCACATCTTCCTCTTTATGATGCACCAAATGTTTTCTATGGGTGAAAGATCTTGACTGCAGGCTGCCCATTTCAGTACCAGGATCCTTCTTCTACGCAGCCATGATGTTGTAACTGATGCAGTATGTGGTCTGGCATTGTCATGTTGGAAAATACAATGTCTTCCCTGAAAGAGATGACGTCTGGATGGGAGCATATGTTGTTCTAGAACTTGGATATACTGTACCTTTCAGCATTGATGGTGGCTTTCCAGATGTGTAAGCTGCCCATACCACACGCATTCATTCAACCCCATATCATCAGAGATACAGGCTTCTGAACTGAGTGCTGATAACAACTTGGGTTGTCCTTGTCCCCTTTAGTCCGGATGACACGGCATCCCAATTTTCCAAAAAGAACAGTTTTCCACTTTGCCACAGTCCATTTTAAATGAGCCTTGGCCCAGAGAAAATGTCTGCACTTCTGGATCATGTTTAGATATGTTTTAGCCGGCAACAGCGAATGGTACGGTGGATTGTGTTCACCGACAATGTTTTCTGGAAGTGTTCCTGAGCCCATGTTGTGATTTCCATTACAGTAGCATTCCTGTATGTGATGCAATGCCGTCTTATGGCTGAAGATCACAGGCATCCAGTATGGTTTTCTGGTCTTGACCCTTACGCACAGAGATTGTTCCAGATTCTTTGAATCTTTGGATGATATTATGCACTGTAGATGATGATAACTTCAAACTCTTTGCAATTTTTCTTGCTCCAGTATTTTGGGGGAGAATTGGTGATCCTCTGCCCATTTTGACTTCTGAGAGACACTGCCACTCTGAGAGGATCTTTTTATGCCCAATCATGTTGCCAGTTGACCTAATAAGTTGCAAATTGGTCCTTATATGTAGATTTAACTTTTATGGCCTCTTATAGCTACCTGTCAAAACTTTTTTGGAATGTGTAGCTCTCATGAAATCCAAAATGAGCCAATATTTGGCATGACATTTCAAAATGTTTCACTTTCAACATTTGATATGTTATCTATATTCTATTGTGAATAAAATCTAAGTTTATAAGATTTGTAAATTATTTCATTTCTTTTTTACTCACAATTTGTACAGTGTCTCAACTTTTTTGGAATCGGGTTTGTAGATATTAGTATATGATCTTCTGCTAGCAGGCAATAAAAACGGGATCATTCTGCACTGATTTACCACTCAGATGTTAACATGTCACCTGTTCATACTGCAAATAAGTATGATAATTTTTTTTAATACCACTGTAAGCCACAATTTTCCCATGAGAACTGAAAGTATTAATAAACACACAATAATAATTGGAGAATTATGATGCTATTAGCTGCTGTTTTTGGCTAAATGAATGGTTCTATTTTGTAACCATATTAACTGTAATTCAGGTCACTGTGGCTCCCGTACGATGCCAGCCGGTTCCACTATGAGTGGGTTGATGATTGATGCTTCTTCTCACAGCTCACTGTAACAAATAGAGTGTCATCCTGCACTGTGGTGAAGCCTGACCCTTGTATTGATTAACCCTCATCATCCATTTTCTCCCTCAGCCTTGATTTATGGCTGACCGTTGTTTTTACATTAGCCATCAAATAGGTATTTTTGGGTTATGTTGGACAGGCTATAATGGCCTGCTTTCTTTCTCTCCTGGATTCTAGTTCAAAATCCCTTGCCCTTTAATTGTTTTTAATGAAACAACGCTAATGCACTGTTTTTACACATTTTTTCTGGTTAATTTAATTTCAGTGTTTCTAATTCCTTAGTGCCTCGGTGTTATGAAATATTTTTCCCAAAAAAATCTATAGAATAAGTTAATGTTTTAAGAATATTTCCCATTAATTTATTTACAAAACATTTTGCTCATTTCAGAATGTTTTTCTGTATGGTAGATATATGGGTATAGCAGATAGTACAGGGGTATGGTAGATATATCATATAGTGTTATAGATAAACTGAGTTTGTGGATTGACTAATAAAGACGGTGAACTTTGTGATCAAAAGCAGGATCCAGTTTGTTTATCTTGCAAATAAATGACAAAATATGCAGCAAGCAAATGTGTGCAGCAAAATAAGACTTTTGTCTTTCAGCCACATGTCTGAAAAAAATCCTACGTTTAAAAATGACCTTTGCGTGTTCTTCACACAGAGCTGCGACACAGCTGTCATCTGGACAAGGATCTGTTGAATTTATCGTTCTTCACGGCAAATGCCACACATGAGGTTAGAGAGTTATGAGTGCTTGCATGAGATGAAAGTAATGGTCAAGAATATTAATGGAGGGGCTGTCCTTCATTAATTTATTTAAATGAAACCTTAAATGTGTTTTTCAGGATGAATGTTACATTTACCACTTCTTATTTCTTCCATAAATATGAACATTCATATAAATCCAAGCTGTTGTTAGTTACTACACATTTACTATCTACTATACGTCCCATGTGAAATTACAATTACAACATTGTAATTGCTGTCATTGTTTTGTGTATAACAGTGTTAGTAAGGCATAATCTCTATGGTGATTAGGTGTTAAATAAATGATAGGATTCTGGGTGGGTGGCTGAAGGACTGCCAAAATGAGGAGATGACTCCTGTCTGGAGCTAGAGAAGACTTGCCAGCATTTGGCAGCCACAATCCATTAAGCATAAATCCCCTTCCCTTTATAGCCCAGCCTATTGTCTCAAAGCTCCATTAACCCACAACCAGCCCTTTAACTAATAAACGGTCACCGAGATTGTGCTATGTAAGACATGTTCCTGGATCAACATCTTTTGATGATCCTGGATCAACATTATTGTCCAGAAATATAGACTTAACCAAGTCCCTACCCCTAAAACTAACCCTACCCATAATTTATTCCTAAAATCAGTGGGAAATGATAGCTGATTAACAACACACTATACACTATGTGCTTATATTTATGCACTATGTACTCATCTGTGTAGAAAATGAATTACACGATTATTTTGTCATTCATAATCAGAGTCTGATAACCCCTTCGCCTCTGCTATGTAATTAAAGCTGTGACAGTTCAGTGTATGAATCAGGGCCTTTTCTAACCAATTTGACAGCCTAGGCAAAATCCCTATTGGCTCTCCCCCAGATTGTGTATGTGTGTGTGTGTGTGTGTGTGCGCGTGCGTGCGTGTGTGTGTGTGTGTGTGTGTGTGTGTGTGTGTGTGTGTGCGTGTGTGTGTGTGTGTGTGTGTGTGTGTGTGTGTATATATATATATATATATATCTATATATATATATATATAGACACCAGTTTTTTGTCATATTCAAATTGGTTGTCATAATAATAACAATAATTTGTGGAGAGCATTATTATTTCAGTCAACCCTATAAAACCCTTTGTTACTACCCCAAACTACATATAAAAGCCTGATCAATGGCATAAAAGCAATCAATGCAGCTACTTAATCCTATGATACTCATTAACTTCTGAACTTCCCCTTTAAATAATGTGATGCTCTGCCCTCTTTGTGAATGATGGCGTTCATATTAAGTGGTGTTAGAAGTCCCATGCTACGGCTGCATGACTCAGTGTCTTCATTCTGTTGAATTCACCTGATCTTATGCCAGATTTTTTTTTTTTGAAAACTCCTTTTCTCTGATAACTGAAGCCTTTTTTTAAATAACGAGTGTAGCTGTAAGAACATTGGTTTGTTCCTCTAGGATCCCTTAAGAAAGCGAACAACCAAGTAGTTCCTGTCCACTGAGTGTCCGGCTGTAGAAGCATGAAAATCTGCTATAGCTGCTACATAGACCTTGAGCAGTGGAAGGGGAATGGCCCTTATTCAACAGCTCTTGGAGGAAGGAGAATATCACGGATATGTCACAGGAAGCTGAGACTTTGCTGCAGGTTGTGCACCAGATGGAGAAGGCAACCTATTTCAGGGCATTGAGGCATCTCGTAGATAGGGCACTATCCTGTGAAATATTATTTAAGACTCTCTTGGGGAAGTTCTGTAGGTTCCCATCAAGAGCCCATAGGTGCAGGACCCACAGCTCGGGCTGGGGGCGCCAAATTGTCCTGTTCGACTGAGAGAGAAGGTCTTGTCTCAGATGAATGGCCCAGGGGCTGCTGTCAGCAACCGAAAGAGCTCTGAGAACCAAAGCTCATTCCTCCTGAGTGGGCCATTAGGCCACCTTGTGTTTGTGCTCCCTGATTTGCCTGATTAGCTGGGGAATCATAGCGATCAGGGGAAAAGCATAAAGTAGGAGGTTGGGCCAATGTGTCCATGTATTTTGAAAAGTACGTTGCGCAATAAGAGTTGTCTTTTGAGGCAAAGATGTCAATCTCTGCCCTGCTAAAGATCTCCCAGATTATTAGAACAGTTTGCAGATGGAGCATCCACTCCTCTTGCTCCAAGACAACAGGTCTGCACTTTGATTCAATACATCTTGTAAAGGCACTTCAAGGTGAGCCTGCCTTGGCGATTTATATAAGACACCACTGTCATACTGTCCGAACGGACAAATACATGGTGTCCCTTCAGGTTTGGTAAGAAGGTCTGGTGGCTCGACATACTGCCAGCTATTCGAGGCTGTTGATATGAAGCCACTCTTCTGTGTCGACCAGGAGCCAAGGGTCGGTCTGCCCTTGTACAGAGCTCCCCAACTCGAGTTGGATGCATCTGTCAAGACAACCTTCCTTCTGTGGACAATGCCCATGGTCAGACCCTGATCGATCCACTGAGGGTCTTTCCAAGGGGCCAGAACTGCTACGCAGGGCTGGTTCACCTTAATTCGAAGGCTACCTTGACACCACACTTGGGGCGTAACTTGCGGTTTCAGCCAGTACTGTAGGGGCCTCATGTGAAGCAGGCCAAACTGTGGCACTGGAGATACAAGAGGCCATGAGGCCTAGCATCTTTTGAAATTTCTTTAGAGGGCAATTTTACAGTTTTTGAAGCATGCCACAAGTGTTGCCTGAGCTGTTGCCTTTGTTGCTCATAGGGCCAGGTCTGTCGAGCTGGGCAGCTCCTTGAAAACTGCAGGGTCAGATCCAGACTCGTCCATGCAACTAAGGAGTCTGGCCTAAAAAACCTGGAGCATGACCATAGAGTGAAGCAACAAAGCCGCCTGGTTTGCCAAGTACTAGGTGCGTCCAGTGAGGTCAAAGTAGTCCTACACTGCTTGGACGTGTGGGAGACGGCCACTGACTCATCCAGCGGAGACAAATTTTCATAGCCTTTCTCTTCAGCGCAGTCGACGGAGGTGAGGGTGGATAATGTGGAAAAGGTGAGGTTAGCCAAGTAGGGAGGGTGCCACGATTTAGTGAGTTTGTCATGGACCTCCAGGAAGAATAGAGTGGCTCAGTGATGGGGGACCTGGCGGCGCCCTGGCAGGAACCATTCATCTAGACGACTACGAGTGGGATCCTCCGACGTTTGCCACACTGAACCCAGCTCTTCGCCCGCTTTAGAGAAGATGTGGAAAATCTCAGCGTCCATCCCTGTTTTGACACTGCTTTTTTTTTTCAAGTAAAGCCTGAAAGATTTAAAGATTTGAAGCAACCATGATGCTTATAGCTTGTTTATAGGCTATGTTTAGCTTTTTCTTCTCATTATTGTATTTAAGCTTTAAAATGAATTAATTACTTTGTGAAGTTTATCCTGATGAACAAATTTGATATGAGTGTTTACATATTTTGTCTTTAATACTTTTAATATTTAGAATGTATGTAATACTGCCTTTTTAAAGGCATTTATCAGATGTATGTACACAGCAGATGCTTTCCAGATGAAGCACTCTTTATCAGACATCTTGGAGACGTATGTGTGTTATCTGGGAGTCTATTTTTTATGATGACTTTGACTGAAATTCTTAATCATCATTTACCACTGAATTTTTCTGTAGTAAAGTGCAATATGTTTGTGTATCGTATTTCTGAGAGCAGTGTGTCAAAGGAGGGCCCCTGATAATTGTCCTCAGCAAAGCCCTCTGTAAAGTATCAGACCCGAATCGGATGCTTTAAGATTCGATCGAGAGTTCCACGGAATCGAATTCCACAGAAAGTCTCAAGACACAGGATGTTCGTAAATAAACTCCGCATGCCAGACAGTCTGAAGAAAGCTAACCAACCAACTCTTTCACAGAACAGCTTTCAGCATTAAAACCATTAGGAGTAAGAAGCATTACAAATTAACATGGCTAAGATCTGCTAAAATGCATTAATGTAAACATTGACAATTCCAACTCAGAAAGGAGATTTTCAAATTTGGGGCAATCAAGATGGATGGTCAAAGAGATGGACAGCATGACCATCACATGTAAATCCATGATAGTAATCACAATCACAAGGTCCTTATGTTAAAGTCTTTTACAGATATAGATGCACCAAAATGAACTCATAAAGGAATATCAGTCCATACTGTCCACACAGTCCAATACATAACTCCACTTTCAATAGGATAAGAAAAAATAAAACACAATCATTTTATAACCACCACCAAATAAACAGCACATAAGCATGCTAACAAGTAAGCAAACAGCCACATATTGGCCACTTCTGAAATACAGAGCAGACTAAAGAGCTGTTCTTCTTAGGAAATGGAGAGGTGATAATGGTAGATTGCTGTATTTCTCCACACTTCCTCTTCACCTGTACCTTCAGCACCATGTGACTGTGTTCAGTAAGCCTCCTTAAGACAAATGAGTGTTTACACTATCATGTCCCACCACTAACATGTCATAAAGGCCCATAAGAGCCAATTATACATTATATTGATTCAGAGACATTCCCACCCATTGGTGGTCATTAAAGCTGCTGAACAACAGTGAGCGTTTTTTAAATCCTCAGTGGTGCTCTCTGTGAGTCCCATATACCATAATATGTCTCCAATTTGAAAAGGCAAAACACATTAAATGTAACCATGTTGGACAAAACAAAACAGCAAAATTGTTCAAAATATTTCATTTAGAAACAAGTGTGAGAACCAGTGAAAATGTGTAAATTCACTAGTGAAAAGCTTCATTTTTATATAATTTAATAATATTTAGATTTGAAAATGTTTGAAAGAGCATATTGTGCTTAATGGAATTAAGAACACCTGATTGTCTGTACAAATAAGTCATAATCAACAATAAATATCGCAGAATCAATAATTTTTTTCTGTGTTAGGTCATACAGTTTTTCCTTAGATGGACGTCTATTCAAATGTATTATTAAACTCAGGAATCTGTATGTCAATTAAATTACTGAGGACAAAGGAGAACCTGGAACATGAATTCAGTCACATGCTTATAATGCATATAATGTGAATATAATCAACGTCTACAATAGTCAACATTTGAAGTGGGTTAAAAAAGTTCATCAAAGTTGTCCTAAGACAAGAACACATTTTGTTTATTGGTTTTAGGCTTAGGACAACTTTGACAAAAGGTTTTGATCCACTTGAAATGTTGACTAGTGTATATGAAATAATATTTAAATCATCAGAAACTATCATGTTCAAACACCTGTGATTTACCGATAGTTTATACACCCCTATTAGAATGGCCCATTTTATCAGTTTCAATTATATTCAAGTCAATAAAGGCCCATAGCGCTTTAAACAAAATACATTGCATCAAAGCAACTGAACAACATTCATTAGGAAAACAGTGTGTCAATAATGCAAAATGACAGTTAAAGGCAGTTCATCATTGAATTCAGTGATGTCATCTCTGTTCAGTTAAATAGTGTCTGTGCATTTATTTGCAATCAAGTCAATGATATCGCTGTAGATGAAGTGACCCCAACTAAGCAAGCCAGAGGCGACAGCGGCAAGAAACCAAAACTCAATCGGTGACAGAATGGAGAAAAAAACCTTGGGAGAAACCAGGCTCAGTTGGGGGGCCAGTTCTCCTCTGACCAGATGAAACCAGTATTTCAATTCCAGACTGCAGCAAAGTCAGATTGTGCAGAAGAATCATCTGTTTCCTGTGGTCTTGTCCTGGTGGTCCTCTGAGACAAGGTCTTTACAGGGGATCTGTATCCGAGGCTCTAGTTGTCCTGGTCTCCGCTGTCTTTCAGGGATGTAGAGGTCCTTCCTGGGTGCTGATCCACCATCTGGGCTGGATACATATTCCTTTGAATTTTCACTGTGTAGAGGTGGAGACTTAATTGTTTCTTAAACTTATATATTTCTAACATTTGTTTTATAACCTCTATTTTATCCAAAATACACATAACAAGTGCTTGCAATAAAGTGTCAATATCACACACAACAGTGATCAAAAAAGATTTTAACACCTTTTTTCTATGAATTCCTCCTTGTAAACTGTGTATCAGTTTGGATGGAAATTAAAAAATAAAAAAATTTCAAAAGCCCCCAAAACAGTGTATTTATTTACAGTATTGTTCAAAATAATAGCAGTACAATGTGACTAACCAGAATAATCAAGGTTTTTAGTATATTTTTTATTGCTACGTGGCAAACAAGTTACCAGTAGGTTCAGTAGATTGTCAGAAAACAAACAAGACCCAGCATTCATGATATGCACGCTCTTAAGGCTGTGCAATTGGGCAATTAGTTGAAAGGGGTGTGTTCAAAAAAAATAGCAGTGTCTACCTTTGACTGTACAAACTCAAAACTATTTTGTACAAACATTTTTTTTTTCTGGGATTTAGCAATCCTGTGAATCACTAAACTAATATTTAGTTGTATGACCACAGTTTTTTAAAACTGCTTGACATCTGTGTGGCATGGAGTCAACCAACTTGTGGCACCTCTCAGCTGTTATTCCACTCCATGATTCTTTAACAACATTCCACAATTCATTCACATTTCTTGGTTTTGCTTCAGAAACAGCATTTTTGATATCACCCCACAAGTTCTCAATTGGATTAAGGTCTGGAGATTGGGCTGGCCACTCCATAACATTAATTTTGTTGGTTTGGAACCAAGACTTTGCCCGTTTACTAGTGTGTTTTGGGTCATTGTCTTGTTGAAACAACCATTTCAAGGGCATGTCCTCTTCAGCATAGGGCAACATGACCTCTTCAAGTATTTTAACATATGCAAACTGATCCATGATCCCTGGTATGCGATAAATAGGCCCAACACCATAGTAGGAGAAACATGCCCATATCATGATGCTTGCACCTCCATGCTTCACTGTCTTCACTGTGTACTGTGGCTTGAATTCAGAGTTTGGGGGTCGTCTCACAAACTGCCTGTGGCCCTTGGACCCAAAAAGAACAATTTTACTCTTATCAGTCCACAAAATGTTCCTCCATTTCTCTTTAGGCCAGTTGATGTGTTCTTTGGCAAATTGTAACCTCTTCTGCACATGCCTTTTTTTTAACAGAGGGACTTTGCGGGGGATTCTTGAAAATAGATTAGCTTCACACAGACGTCTTCTAACTGTCACAGTACTTACAGGTAACTCCAGACTGTCTTTGATCATCCTGGAGGTGATCATTGGCTGAGCCTTTGCCATTCTGGTTATTCTTCTATCCATTTTGATGGTTGTCTTCCGTTTTCTTCCACGTCTCTCTGGTTTTGCTCTCCATTTTAAGGCATTGGAGATCATTTTAGCTGAACAGCCTATCATTTTTTGCACCTCTTTATAGGTTATCCCCTCTCTAATCAACTTTTTAATCAAAGTACGCTGTTCTTCTGAACAATGTCTTGAACGACCCATTTTCCTCAGCTTTCAAATGCATGTTCAACAAGTGTTGGCTTCATCCTTAAATAGGGGCCACCTGATTCACACCTGTTTCTTCACAAAATTGATGACCTCAGTGATTGAATGCCACACTGCTATTTTTTTGAACACACCCCTTTCAACTAATTCAACTAATTGCCCAATTGCACAGCCTTAAGAGCGTGCATATCATGAATGCTGGGTCTCATTTGTTTTCTGAGAATCTACTGAACCTACTGGTAACTTGTTTGCCACGTAGCAATAAAAAAATATACGAAAAACCTTGATTATTCTGGTTAGTCACATTGTACTGCTATTATTTTGAACAATACTGTACATTCCATTTTAATTATTTATTCACAGTTTTTCAGTGTAGTTTCAGATCTTTATAAAAAAAAATTACTCATAGTGTATATATCATAGTGTCATATGCATTTCAACAATTATAATGCCAGTCTTGTTAGCAATAATTATATCTACTGCTGTTTTCATGTAGATTTTACTATCCTCGCTGAGATCTCCCAATTCAATTAGCACATGTAGCATATCTCTGGAGAGAGGGTCAAACTATTAAAGAACAGCGCTCCCAGCAGAAGATGTGTTTTCTCAGCGTGAGCATGTCTCGCTGGAGTAGACGTCCCCTGGCACACAGCAAAGAGAGGAGAGTCATACACAAACCCTAATTCACATTCACCGCATGAAGCGCTCCCTCTCTAATAATGGAGAAACAAATATGCGTGACCGTTCTGATGTATATCACTTCATAAGTGTATATCACTTGAAAGTGCTTTCAAATGATTAATCACGAATAAACGCATACAAAGTTTTTGTTTACATAATATTTGTATATGTGCTGTGAATATTTATTATGTATATCTAAATACATACACATGCATGTATACATTTCAGAAAAATATGTTGTTTATATATATATATATATATATATATATATATATATATATATATATATATATATATATATAAATGTATGTAAAAAGATGTAGAATTGTAGAATATGTTGTACCACTCAATGAGTTAAAAAATTATTGATTAATTATTATTATGGCCTGATTATATAGACAGGCCATAATAAAAGTTTAGAAGTCATAAATTATACAGTATACTTACAAAAATCTGAAATTTGACAGTATTTTCACAACACTGAACATTGTCTCCCTTATTGTACACCCAGATGAGGTCATGCAGTAACTTTATTAATTGGCTGATGAGTTAATTCAGCTGTGTCAAATAAATCCAAAATGTGCAGTGTTGGAGTTTCCAGAGATGTTTGGAAAACCCTTGCTCTTACATATTGCCCAAAGTCACTGATACATTTAAATAAGAAACCAGCTTTTGCATAGTTAGTTACCTTGTTTAATGTGCATTCAGAGGGGACACAGTGAAAGAAGTGTGCTCATAACTAGTGATTTTTGGCACACTACATAATACTGCCTCCTTCTAACACAATGTTCTCACCTTATCCATCTCTGCTTTATCTCACAGCTGTGATCTCTCAACAGATAGGCTTCCATTAACACCACACTCACAAACATTAACAAGAGACCAGCGGGTGCTAATTTCTGACCTGCGTTGATGAGGTTGTTGAGTAAGAACTCAGGAGGAGCCTGTAGGGTTGAGCTCCAGGTCCCAGATGTCATCTAAAAGTGGGTAAAGGCCATGTGGCTCTCTTTCTTTCAGTGTTTTTATGCTGTGTTCCATTCAAAATCAAATGTGGGATATATGTTCACACACTTGCAAGTTTAGTTTGAAAAAGTACTGTTAGGCTGACCAGTGTGGGATGAGGGAGAGTTTGGGAAACCTGTTTGTAAATATTATTTTTTACAAAACCATTTAGTAACCGTAGTCTCACAGAAATTACCTTTAATACAGTAACTAAATGCGTGATTTCACCAAGTACAACATGTTCCTGGATCAACATCCTTGTTGATCCTGGAACAACATTCCAATTCACCAATCAGAACTGAGGGATAACTTTTCAGGAAATATCTGTTTTAGGCTCATGATCAGGGTAAGGTGCTTCTATGCCCTTGTTAATCAACTATCATTTACACTGAGAGGAATAAATTATTGGTAGGGTTAGGTTTTGGGGGGTTGGGATTGGGTTAAGTCTGTATTTTTGGACAGTAATGTTGATACAGGATCACCAAAAGAGGTTGATTCCGGAACATGTCTTACTTGGCGAAGTCACGGTGACCATGTCCTGTAGCATTTACAACTAGCTTAACTTCACCTCATACTGATATTTGCAAGTCACTGCCATTTGGAGCCACACTTGCCTGTTACCATGCCAACCACAACCAGTGACCTTTTCCTCTCTGACCTCATCTGGGAAATAGGGGATGGGTGTAACCTGGCTTCTCCTCTTCAACCCCAGCCTAAGATCTAGATCAACCCCCTACGCCCCATTACAATAGGGGCAAATGTCTGCCAACCCACCGCAGGCCAATTCTGCTTCACTCACAGACTAATAAGGATTAGTGTTAATGGGCCATAAGGAATTAAGTATGAATGAAGACCTCCTTAATCAGTCATTCAGTGCATTCTGCACCTCCTCATTCTCCTTCTCTCTCTATTCTGTGTTTGAGCACAAGGTGTAATCCTCTTGAAAATCAAAAGTAGGCAGCTTGTATGAATATAGGCTCAGGTATTTTATTCAGGTTTCTGCCATCTGCCTTGTCTCTTTTCACCTGCACCCCTCTCAGCTTGCTACTTACACCCACTTCCCTCTCTTCACTTCTTTTTATTGCAGGGCCGTCATTCTTCCCCCAATTTTTCCCTCTTGTAACGTATAAAGCTTTTCAATTGAATCAGATAAAGGTGGTGTGAGATATGAAGCTTATGAGGCTGGGGCTTTAGTGCATTTTTTTTTTTTTTAATTTAAATTAATATTAATGTCAAATTAAACATACGATTACAAACATTTTCATTGTTATTTGACTGTAGAGAGGATAAAGTTTAGAGAGCAAATTAATTTTATATCTACTTAAATTTAGTGTAAATTACAGTGTGAACTGAATGTAATGTTTCACACCCTTAATTACATGTTAATTGCAATTATATGAAAATGTGTTATAGTTCAAATTAATATTAAATCCCATATTTTACCCGAATAAGGACTTTAATACATATTTATGCCATTTCAAAATTACTTCCATTTAAGTGCACTTCCAAATGCATTGACTATACGATTAACTAAATATACTTTACTTACTAAAATATACTTTGATTGTAATAAATGATAAATATTACTTTTAACTAAAATATACTTTATTTATCAGTTTCCATGTAAAACATGTAATTTAAAATATTTAGTTTAATGTAATTTCTATTGAAACTTAAGTCATGTTTTAAATATTGTTGTAATTACATGAGAGAACTGGAGAGGGTTTGTTAATTTAATGAGGAAATACTAATTAAATCATAAATGTAAAGTTCTATTCTATTCTATTCTATTATATTAACCACACTGTTCAGATTTGTACTTATATTTTGCAAATGATAAGTGTGTTCTAGGATTAGAGCACAAGTTAAGGTCTTGAGGAAAAGCATGAGTGACCTTTTCTCCCCTGCATCCACTTCCATTTTTAACAGGCTCACCCTGGCCTCTCCCAACATATGAGATACTCGTTCTGACATGAATTAGCCTTAGATAGACTGATATACTGTACACATGTCCTTTGGGATTCAGAGAGCCCTTTACAAAATCCATCCTTCTTCCACATCTCTTCTCTAATGGCTGCATCAGGGAAGTCGTGGCCTAGTGGTTAGAGAGTTTGATTCCTAACCCTAGGGTTGTTGGTTCGAGTCTCAGGCCGCCTATACCATGACTTAGGTGCCCTTGAGCAAGGCACTGAACACTGAACTGCTTCCTGGGTGCCGCAGCATAAATGGCTGCCCACTGCTCTGGGTGTGTGTTCAGTTTGTGTGTGTTCTTTGGATGGGTTAAATGCAGAGCATGAATTCGGAGTATAGGTCACCATACTCGGCTGTATGTCACTTTCTTTCTTGTTCTCCACCTGTCTGTTGACAATTGCCTGTCTTTTGGCTGACAGAAAGGCTGTCTGTCTCCTGCAGATATGCATTGAAGTCAACTACCATTCAGTAGGAGAATGAAATGCTGTCTGTACAAGCATATGGAAATATAATATAGATCATACAATATAATTCAGAACATAACTGTAAAATAAAGTGCCACCGCAGTAACAATGTGAAACAAGTTACCAACAAAGTTTAATACTTGATTATGCCCCCCACTCCCAAATCTGAGCAACAGTAATAGTGATTCTTAAACAAAGCACCACTAATAAAGTCATTTTTAAGCCAAATGAGATGTTTCTACATTTGTATTATGTGTGATTAGACTTTACGTAAATGTTCACTGCTCACTTGCATTTTCATTGTCACTTTATAATTCATAGACTGTGTGATGTCACTGTCAGTATATTGATAAGACAGTGAGAACCCCTCAGATCATGTGTGTAATATTCCATTACTATGGAGTCCTGCAGCATTTAATATCCTATTAATGAACACTCTAAATTCAAAGGCAGACACTCATTTTGTGGGCAGTAACAGATTTAAGCAGAGGAATTGGCCTGTCTTTATAAATACTCAGATGAATTAGAAAAACCAAGAACAGGCTTGTGCTGTTACTTACATGTGATTATTATATGAGTTCGTGGATCTAACAATATCATATTATATGGGAAACCACTATCTGCTCTTTCCTAACTTATGCCTATGGCAATATTTACTTAGCCTTCCAAAGCATGTTTTAATGTAATGTTTTAAGTGTCATGATAGACTTTTGCAGCTCTTTATTTGAGTATTTAACCAAATCATATTAAGTAAGGTTAAAAATAAATTCAAATAAATAACATGCCCTTAACAGGGTACAATTTACAGTTTCAAATGTTGTCATTTTTTATCATGACAGATCACTGTATTGCCTCAGTTCAAGTGAATTTCACGTGAATTGATCGTCTTTTCATATTTCCTTAAATCACGAAATAAACATGAATGAACCTCGGAACGTATTTTAATACACAATTTCATGTAAAGCAACTCATGTAAACACCTTAATCTAACAAATTATATTGTCTTATTCAGAATAAGGTAAATAATTCGATTACTGATGTCCATGTAAATGGAATGGGACAATATGTTTCACATCACCATCTCTCTATTAGTCCTATTGGATCTTAGTGCTGCGTTCGACTCTATTGACCACAACATTCTTTTGCATAGTCAAGTCAAGTCAAGTCACCTTTATTTATATAGCGCTTTAAACAAAATATATTGCATCAAAGCATCTGAACAACATTCATTAGGAAAACAGTGTTTTAATAATGCAAAATGATAGTTAAAGGCAGTACATCATTGAATTCAGTGATGTCATCTCTGTTCAGTTAAATAGTGTCTGTGCATTTATTTGCAATCAAGTCAATGATATCGCTGTAGATGAAGTGTCCCCAACTAAGCAAGCCAGAGGCGACAGCGGCAAGGAACCGAAACTCCATCGGTGACAGAATGGAGAAAAAAACCTTGGGAGAAACCAGGCTCAGTTGGGGGGCCAGTTCTCCTCTGACCAGACGAAACCAATTCGAAAAATGAAAGTTCAGTTACAGGCTGCAGCAAAGTCAGATTGTGCAGAAGAATCATGTTTCCTGTGGTCTTGTCCTGGTGGTCCTCTGAGACAAGGTCTTTACAGGGGATCTGTATCTGGGGCTAGTTGTCCTGGTCTTTGCTGTCTTTAAGGACTGCAGAGGTCCTTTCTAGGTGCTGATCCACTATCTGGCCCTCCAACTGAGTCTGGTTTCTCTCAAGGTTTTTTCTCCATTCTGTCACCGATGGAGTTTTGGTTCCTTGTCGCTGTCGTCTCTGGCTTGGTTAGTTGGGGACACTTGATTGCAGATGATTTCACAGATACAATTTAAACTGAACTGAGATGAATGATGACATCACTGAATTCAATGATGAACTGCCTTTAACTGTCATTTTGCATTATTGAAACAATGTTTTCCTAATTAATGTTTTTCAGTTGATGTGACACAATTTATTTTTATTTAAAGCAGTATATAAATAAAAATGACTTGACTTGACATCAGTTTAAAAAAATGGGGAGGGGAGGTTGTTCTTAAATAATTTGAAAACCACTGGGACAGGGTTGCAGGATCTAAAATATGATGATGCGGAATAAGGCATTAATAAGCACTTTATAAACAGCCAATATGCTAGTAATATGCATGCTTATTAACAGTGAGAATTGATCCTTAAAATAAAGTGTTAATTTGCCAGATAAATTTTAGGACATTTAAGTCCTAAAGTGCTTTGCAGAACTCTCAAAAAGAACTAGGAATGATTCTTTCACAAATTAAACATTAATAATTGTTAACATCAGACCTAATGACATTTTTCCATTTCTCATCCAGTTGCCCTTTCTCAAGCTTCCCCTCCTGCCCCTCGATACAACGGTCCTCTGTCTCAGGGGAGAGGCTGTCCTTCCCCTCCTCTGTGGTGTGAATGAGAGAGGATGCCAGTGCTGTTATCTGGGTGATCTCCAGGGTGCAGTATCAGCCCTGAACAGTACTGGTCCAGACACAGTTAGTGGAGACCCATCAGTAGCGACACGACCGATACAATCTGTTTTGGTGAATCTCTTGCTCACCATTTCTACCCCCCCCCCCCCCCACAAACACACACAGACAAACACATTTTCACTCTCTCTTGTCAGAAAGGCCACAGGGAGGCCTTCACCCCTACAGCTAATCAATTAAGTGCAAATAGTTCTATTGACATGACAAATGTTACATCTGCATCTCCAGAACAGATTTGGGCAAGCTGTGTTCCTATAGGAAGAAGGACAAAATATACTCTACTTAAATAAGAAACTCATGAAACAAACAGCATCACAAACATTGGCATGTGTACAGCGCAAGCATATTACACACTTTCAATTCTGGGCTCGACTGAAATTAGAATGGAGAAAAAGTTACAAATTAAGTTGAAGTTTACTAGTACTTGTATGCGGTTCCGAATTCAGCATCCGTTTTCATATACTTTATATTACTTACATATACTTTTAGGTCACACTTTAGTTTGGGGACCAAATCTCACTATGAACTAATTATATTAACTATGACTTTTGCCTCAATAAACTATTAGTTTGCTGATTATTGTTAGTTAGTAGGTTGTTACGTTTAGGTAGTTGCTAAGTTTATCTATGGGGTGGGATCACGATATCTAAAACATGGTCATGCAGAGGCATTAATATTGTATTGATATTGATATTAATATGTGCTAATAAACAGTCACTATGCTAGTAATCTGCATACAAATAAGCAAATACATAATAATGAGAACTGGTTCCTAAACTAAAGTGTGAACAAGTTTTATATAGGCCCAAGACCAATCTAATATTTTGGTTCTTTGTGAAATATTGTAACTAATTATTACAGCCTAAAGTATTATGACCTTATTCTACTTTTAGTTACAATATGTTTAGAATTAATATACTTACAGTTTAATGCTTATAAAGTCATTCAGCAGTCCACCAATGGTTTGATTTAGGCAATGGATAAATGTTCAAATGTTGAACCTTGAATTACTGTGTTTTGGGTGAAAGTACCTGATGTGTGAATGTTAATAATTTAATAAATGTAATAATAAATAACTAGATTCAATGGTTTTAGTATGCCATGTGACAAATTACACTTGACATATTTCCAATGACGCTTTTACATTCAAAACAATATTGGGCTGAAAGTGACATAGTCAGTGCAGAAACTGAGGGAGCTTTAATTTCATTTCAGTTAATCTTAAGTTTGTTTATCATATATCATATATATTAAAAAGATCTGCTCAAAAGAATGCATTTAAAAGCGCACAAAAGACATTTATGCATTTATCTGTAGACAGTTGTTGAGGACTGGGCATATACTTCAGACACTCTCTCAAGTGTAAAGGCAGGAAGTGCTGTTTCAAGCTGTTGCCATCTCATTGCCGGCAGCCATATCACCCTGGAGCCCAAGACTAGTTTCCCACTAAAGCTAAGCAGGGTTGAGCCTGTTCAGTACCTGGATGGGAGACCTCCTGAGAAAACTAGGTTGCTGCTGGAAGAGGTGCTAGTGAGGCCTGCAGGGGGTGCTCACCCTGTGGTCTGTGTGGGTCCTAGCGCCCCAGTGTAGTGATGGGGACACTATACTGTCAACAAGCACTGTCCTTCGGATGAGACATTAAACCGAGGTCCTGACTCTCTGTGGTCATTAAAAATCCCAGGATGTCTTACGAAAAGAGTAGAGGTGTGACCTCGGCATCCTGGCTAAATTTGCCCATTGGTCTCCGACCATCATGGCCTCCTAACAATCCCAATATCTGCTGATTGGCTTCATCACTCTGTCTCCTCTCCACCAGTAAGCTGGTGTGTGGTGGGTGCTATGGCTGCCGTCGCATCATCCAGGTGGATGCTGCACACTGGTGGTGGATGAGGAGATACCCCCTAACTATGTAAGCGCTTTGAGTGTCTAGAAAAGCAGTATATAAATGTAAGGAATTATTAATTAAAATGTAAGGAATTACATGAGGGAGTAATGTATAGAGCAGGAGCTGAATCACTTTTAGATTATCTCGTTTTGGCCCCTTTGAAGGCGTCAGTTAGTCAGATATTTACAATCTACAATCTAAAAGTTGTGGAAACCAGATTTTGAAATATGACGCTGTTGTCATTTTCTTGTGTTTTGCGTGCAGTGATGTCTTAGGATTAATATGAAGAAAAAGTTTGTCATGCTGCATAAAACTACATTTAAAAGACTTACACGAATGTTTCTGTAGCTCAAACAATGAAGCACGGTGCTAGTCATTGGTTTGATTTCCAGGGAATGTTGGAACCAATTAAATGCATAGTCTGATTGCACTCTAAGTCACATTGGATAGAAGTGTCTGCCAAATGTATTCATGTAAATTAAGTTATCTCTCAATATTCATGTCTCTGTCGATGCCATCGACTTTTGTTTCCTGTCATTTTTCACACTACAGGTTATATTACTGCTCTGTGCCACATAGGTCTCAGGATCATTACTAATGCTCATATCTAGCATAGATCTCAGTTTCCATCTCACAGCTCATTTTTCACCTCCCAAATGTGCTCTGATGGTCTGCAATAATTCAATTAAAAAATGACCATCCATATTTGATTAAGGCTTTAATAATTGCCAGCTATGGCTAGATAACTAGTGTCCTGTAAAAGATAATTCACTCTGACAAGTAATTATAGTTTTCTATTAGAGTTCCCATGATGGACTTCTATCACTCATTTGTAGGGAATTTGTAGAATAGCCTATTTTAACAGGAAATCACTTTAGCTTGTGAAATTAAATTGGTTAAGCAGAATTTTCATTTTGATACAATTCGATAAAAACGCGTCAGTTTATGACTAGTTAATTGTGCCATTATAATTTGCTGTGGGATTTTCTTTGTTTTGATTTCAAGCTCTTTTGAAATATCAAACCATATCATAATATATCTATTTTCTAGATATTTGCTAGCCAGCTTTGCTCTCAGTCCCAATGACAGGCAAGTCTGATTCTGAATACTGAACTGAAGTCCTGGGAATAGAATATGTGTGTCCCGCAGGCCTCTTGCCGGCTGGAGGGATGGTTTCAGTCCTCTGGCTCTCTCATGCTGTGGGATGTATTGAACAGAATGCTGAGCTGGACTCTGGAGGAGTTAAGGATGTTGTCGATTGGCACCACTATATTTGTGATGTTTCGTCCTGAACATTCATGTCAAATGTATTCAACTAAACACAAAAAACACACTTCATTACGGTCTTTTTGTCATGAACAACCCTCACAGGATACTAAGAGTTTTTGGTTACACTTAAGTATAGGGTCCAATTCACACTAATAACTAGTTGCTTATTAGCATGTCTATTATTAACATATTGGCTGTTTATTAGTGCTTATAAAGTACATATAATGCATGACATCCATAGTCCTACCCAATACCCTAAACAACTACCTTATAAACTATTAATAAGCAGCAAATAAGGAGTTAATTGAGGCAAAATTCATAGTTAATGGTTAGTTAATAGTAAGAATTGGACCCTAAAATAAAGTGTGACCCTAAAATATATATTATTGTTGTACTTTTTTAAATGCAGAAATACATTTTAAAAGAAACAATGCTGCAAATGCATACCAGACAGCTATATCTTAATATTAGCATTATATGTTTGTGTAATTCTGACCCCATGGAAAGTTAGTTGAAGATTTGATTCAATTCACTTTAACTGAATTCTCACATCATTTTGAACTGATACAATAGATGTAAAATTCAAATTGTTATTTAATTAATCAAATGTATGTTTGAGCTCAGGTTTGCATGCAAAAAACTAAACATGGAAAATGTTTTAAATTAAATTAGCATACATTTTTGTATTTTCAGTATTCTTTTTATTTTTCTTTTATTTTTTTTAGTAATTTTGTTGTGTGCTTTTATTTTTATTTTTTAATATTACTATTTAGTTTTAATTCAGTTTTAGTTTCTATTTACTTCCAGTTAGTAATTTTAGTGCTTCAATTTAAACTTTTTCAGTTAGTTTCTAATTTAGTTTTTCATATAATATTTATAATTTATTTCTGATTTATTTCAATAATAAAATAAAAATATGGGTTATCATCATTAACTGAAACTTAAACTATTAAAAAAATATATTTTCATTTAATAATTATGACTCATTCATACATGCAAAGATGATTATTAACAAAATGTAATTTGGGCAAGATTTTTATAGATATATAATATATAACTAAATACAACGGCTTAAAGGGTTAGTTCACCCAAATATTAAAATTATCTCATTAATGACTCACCCTCATGTTGTTCAAAACCAGTAAGACCTCAGTTCATCTTCAGAACACAGTTTAAGATATTTTAGATTTAGTCCGAGAGCTCTCAGTCCCTCCATTGAAACTGTGTGTAAGGTCTACTGTCCATGTCCAGAAAGGAAAGAAAAACATCTTCAAAGAAGTCCATGTGACATCAGAGGGTCCGTTAGAATTTGTTGAAGCATCGAAAAAAAATGTGTCCAAAAATAGCAAAAACTACGACTTTATTCAGCATTGTCTTCTCTTCCATGTCTGTTGTAAGAGAGTTCAAAACAAAGCAGTTTGTGATATCCGGTTCGTGAACGAATCACTCGATATAACCGGATCTGTGTGTTTCATTCTGCATCACACTGAATCACACATGCGCAGTATCATCAGCTCCTCGGTTCTCGAATCGGACGCATCCGACAGAAACGGTTCTTGACTCCAGAACGAGTTAATCGTTTGTTCATTATCAGGCTCGACTTGGTGTTTATCTTCAGTTCTCTCTTCACAGCAGTTCAGTCAGTGTACTGTTTGAGTAAATGAATAACTCCGGGATATTGGTTTGTTTGAACTCCGAGGGAGACTCAGCCACATTAAAAAAGTTAACAGCTTAAGTCATTTGTAGATTAATGCTTATTGGACACAAGAACAATTTCAAACGATTCAGTTCGATTTGGTAAACTGGTTTAAGAAGATCCGGTTACAACGAGTGATTCTTTCGCCAACCGGATATCACTAAACTGCAGTGAACGCGCTCACAGACACTGAAGAGAAGACAATGCTGAGTAAAGTCGTAGTTTTTGTTATTTTTGGAGCAAAATGTATTTTCGATGCTTCAACAAATTCTAACTGACCCTCTGATGTCACATGGACTACTTTGAAGATGTTTTTCTTACCTTTCTGGACATGGACAGTGTACCGTACACACAGCTTCAATGGAGGGACTGACAGTTCTCGGACTAAATCTAAAATATCTTAAACTGTGTCCCGAAGATGAACGGAGGTCTTACGGGTTTGGAACAACATGAGGGTGAGTCATTAATGAGATAATTTTAATATTTGGGTGAACTAACCCTTTTATTAAGCCTTTACACCTTCTCAGTTTCTGCGTGAAAGGCTGGTGAAGGAGGTGTTTTGACAGAGATGGAGGGAGCAGCGAAAGCCCTGGAACATTTGTGTGGACGTCTGTGGAGATTTAGAGCAGATAATAGCCTCCTTGTTGACATTCCCTCTCTAAGTGTGACCAATAATGACGGCTGGCTAAAAGAGCATTTCATTAGTTTTTGCCCTTGGCTGCTGCGCATGCCTGCAAGGCTCTGCCGAAAACAGATTAGGACATTAACTCATGAAGGGCTGAAGGACTTGTGGAGTCATGCCTTCAGGCTCTGCCAGGTTTCAAAGAGCCCAGCACTATCGTATCACTCACTCCACTCTATCATCCACCGACCTGCCAAACGCATTCATCATGAGGCTGCTTTAAAGGTGCAGTCCCTCGCTTTCACCTTGGCTTCATTTTTGTGCATGGAGGAGAGCTTTATGTTTGGAGTGGCCAGGTGCACTGCAACTTTATGTATACAAAGACTGTCTTATTGTATGATTTTATCATGACATGATAGCAGGAGAATTTGTCTTGATATTTTTTTGTGTGTATTAATGGAAGCAATGAAACACTCTCATCTCATTGAACAAACTATTATGATCTCTTTCAACCGATTCTCCTTGGCAGCTATGATATTATAAAGGAGATCAATATAGAAGTCTATGTCTCAGTTTTTTTAAGTTCATCCAAGACCATGAATTGTTTTCTGCGTAAGCTCACTGCACTGTATGTCAACAAATGTCTCATTTGTATCATTTTCCTAAAAGCTTTTATAATAAATGTTCATATATGAGAAAGATATTTGTTTTTTTTTTCAATGTCAATGCAATTCCCAACATGCATTACATCCAAAATCTGACATATTTATGAGTGACAAAAGTGTTATTCAATGAGAAAACCCAGCAGTGCTTGTATTGCAAGAAATCCTGTGACATAAGAAAAAGCATTTTAATGAGCAAAAGGCACTTTGAAAGGCACTTTCGAGGTGAAGCAGGTTATTATAATATCAAAAAATACTTTTCTCCCTTTTGAATAACATGAATCAATGAATCTTACAATAATACCAGGAAATTGTATAAAAATTTTGACTTTACGTTAACTGATTTTGACTGAAATATAAATAGGCTTATTATGGTTTTTAATTTATATATAATATATATATGATGAAACTGTTTATATTTTATTAACAATAATATAATTAACAATAAAAGTGCAATACAACTGAGAAATCTCCTGAAATATAAAAGACGAATACAGTTTGAGTTAAATGACATCAGTGTGAAAGACACCCACTACACACAGTTAGGTTTTGAGTGGTTAGAACTGCCAGAGATGCAAAGAGAGAGAGAGAATTACAGAGAGAGGAGGAGGTGGAGTACTTCATCTACTGTTTTCACCAGCCTTTGAGCAGACAGGCAGAAGTGAGCTTTCAGCAGCAAACAGGGACTGAAAACACTGATATGACCTGTCATGTTGACTTGAGGATGCCATAAAAACAGTGTCCAGTGTGGCAGATAAGACTTGTGATTAATGGCTAGTCATCACTAGCATGCTCTGCTGAGAGAATGGGGTGCTTTATGAAAAATGAGTGGGGAAAAAGTGGCTACGCATTGTGTATTTGTTTGTGGGTGTTAAATGTTTACTGGTGTGGTTTATTGAATTAAACTGAATTGGGAATTCTGCTATGCAAAACTGCATTTTGAAAAATAATGAGGAGTATTATTATTCAAAAAAATGATTTCCCGCTGTGATATAAAAAATAAAATTCCATTGAAAATACAAGTTTAAACATAAGCTTGACATGCCCCACCATTTGGTGTGTGTGTGTGTGTGTGTGTGTGTGTGTGTGTCTGTGTGTGTGTGTGAGTGTGAGTGTGAATACATGTTTGAACACACTCATGGAGGCCTGGAGTGTGTTTGTGCATGTGGTTCAGATTTTATGCTAATGAGCTGCAGAGGCCAAAGAGGGAGGGATGAGTTCTTCTAACGGCTTTTTGAGTGAGATGAATGGGTTACAGATGGCCCACTCAATATATTAAAATGAGCCATGCAAAGCAGGGGCGGGACTACTTCAAGATGGGAGCTTTCCTGAAGCAGTTCGGCACCTGTCTATCTTTCTTCATGGATATATGCAGACACACATATGCATGCAGAGACATGACTGATTCACCATAACAAATAAGCACAGTCGGGCTTTAACCAGACTAGCAGAGCCATGTAATCAACCTATTAACCCAACTAAACTGCATCTATATATAGAACCTCTCTAAAGCTATTTTTAGTGATCTCTAACACTAATCTCGCTCTAGGTCAAAAGAGAGTGGAAATATTAGTGTGCTATTATCTTTACCCATGTTCATCTACTAATTGAGTCTTGCATCTTGCAGTTTGATTTTACACACTGTGACTATTTGTCACAACTGCATCTCCGTTTGTCATAATTGGTTTATTAAGGTTTTTAATTTATAATGAATTTTTAATTTCTATTTTATTTCCAATTTGTCTTTTTAATTTAGTTTAGAATTTTTTTGTTTGTTTTCATTCTAAAATATAGCTTTAGTTTAGTTTCAGCTTTTCTGTTTGGTTAAAACCGGATTCATTTAAAAAAATAAAAATAAAAAAATTGCGATCTATCAGCATATTCACCATTATAATATACCACATGTATATCTCACAATGTGACTTTATGTCTCACTATTACAGCTTTATTTCTCATAATTGCAACTTTAGGTCTTACAATGTGCTGAGACTTTATATTTTGCAGTCGGACTTTACATCTAGCAATTACAACTTTGTCTGTAACTGCGACTTTATATCTCTCAACGTTATTTAAAATATCACAATTTGACTTTAATAAGCAATAAATAACAATACACTTATTGATCCACACTTTAGTTTGGGGACCAAATCTCACTCTTAAGTATTAAATCCTAATTTTGCCTTAATAAAATCCTAATTTGCTGCTTATTAATTGTTAGCAAGGAAGTTGTTAAGTTTAGGTATGGGATAGTTATAATTAAGGGATGTAAATATGGTCATACTGAATAAGATATTAATATGTGCTTTATAAGGGCTAATAAACAGCCAACCTATTTATGCAAATAAGCAACTACATAATAGTGAGAATTGGTCCCTTAACTTAACTATGATGCATTTATACAACAGTTCAATAAACAATAAGTTAATCCTGAGCAATTTGCATTTATCACACAATTTTACACACAATATAGATTTGTCTATTTTTGCACCGCCTTAACATCTGGCGAATACAATAATGTGGGTTAATTTTGTTAATAAATGCTCATTAAAAACATCCAAATATGCAATTCACAGTGGGATGATTTTATCCCTATTGATGCTGCAAATATTACACTCTTACTTGGGAATCACATAATCCACACATTCTTTTCTCATTGTTGTCAATGTATTGAAAAATCCTTGATATTCAATCAGAGGTTATATTTGCCCCTGGTTCCCATTCATCAGAGGAGAAAGCCTAAATGCGATTATGTAGACGAGTGGTTAATGTGGAGATAAGCACAGGGTAATGCATAGTAATGATCTGACAGTAGTATCCCTCCTCCTTCATTTGCATATATTAATTACTGACAGGTTTGCCAGGGCATGAGGTAAAAATGAAGGCCAGTGGATGCTGATAAGACACTGTGGGGTTTTTTTTATACCTTTGAATGTTGCTGATAATATGGACATTGGTTCTCTCTCATACACATGCACACACACAAGCACAAAAACACTCTATGTGTGTTTGTCACAGATAACATACTGTAGATGGCTTGCTGGACCATCTCTATGTCTAATGTAGTCTGTCTGCAGCTCTGTTGCGGGGGGTCTTGTGAAGGCACTGATAAATCAAGGCAAATGTTCTATGGAGGTATTTTTTGCATTTACACACATAGACACTTTGCGGTGTGCCTCATGCATCAAATTATCTGAATCTGCCACATGTTGTTGATTTTTCTCCACTGACAGCCCTTTCTCATATGCTTGGCTGGTGCTTATAAAAGTACAAAATCAATCGTTATATTGGTTAAACACCGCAATGGAAATGCCGAAATCTCCTTTGCAACAATAAATGCACTGTGGCTTGCTCATTGGAAAACCTATATTTTACCAAGACTATTCAATCTATATTGTACAGCTCCATCATTACAAGATAATATTCTTCTGTATTCTTATTGACTTAGCTGTACATGTAAATTTGTCAAATGTCAGAGATAATTGGCCAGAAGTGGAAATGGTAAACAAATGTATATTTATTACTGAGAATGCTAATGTAAAATCCTCCTGTGCATGTAAGCAAGTTATGGCTTTGGTTTATTTTTAGGAAACTGTGCATTTCTTTATCTTTTCTGTTGTGATTTTCTACTAATTTAATCAAAAAGAAGCACCACTGAACTTCTAACTCTGTGTGTCATGCAAAATCAGTGTAAGGTTGTAAATGTTTCTCCTATTAACATCAACCAGTTTTCATGTTGCCATACTTCACTATTACATTTTATTGTGTTAAAATAATTAAATACAGTATATACTTTTGATTTGTTTTCACTACTTAGCTTTCTTTGTGAAATGTAAAGTTAGTAAAGTTTGTACTTGTAAGTTAGTCATTTGACTTGATTGGAAACGTGCTGTAGAGATTAAAGAACAATTGATGTCCTACTTCAGATATTATTTTTAGATACACAGCAATAGACAGTTTGTAGTTTACAGTTACATGCATATATAAAAGTATTATATAAGTATTATATTATATTACCATTCCCTGCCTCCAGTTCACTCACGCGTTTGAAGATGAAACATTACATGGAGCGTGTTGCATTCTGGGAAACAGTATCCCATGCAATGTCTTCAGAGGCATACATTAAATTTCAGCAAAAGTAGCAGGTAATCTGGGCATTCCATGCATACAGAACATTCACTTACTCTTCACAGTGTACATGCAGCATACTGCAGTATAGTAGGAGCTGTGTGGTAGTAGCCTATGGCATTCCGAACACAGCTTCTGTACTGAGTGTACTTGAGTTATATTCAGAAGATTATGGTAAATATAGTAGTAGGTCATCCATTTTTTGATGCATACAGAAAATCTGCACACTATGCATAGCATAGCATACATACTGGATACTGCAGAAATAGCAAGAGTAGTCAGATTAAGTGTGAAAACTGGTTGATTTGACCAGAATTTACTATTATTTGTATTGATAAAAAAAATCTATTAGCACTATGCAGATACATAGGTTTAGTTCACTCTTTATAGGGAATATTACAATGTTCCCTATGTATATATACCTCCCAATGTTTATGGAATTTATGGTCATACTGTTTTAGGTGGGAAAATATGATTTTCTTGGAAATTTAACAGTAGCCATTTCAAATAATATTATTTAAAAATCATTAAAAAACATGTCTTTATTAATTTGTTTAATTGCTTGGTTTGTTGGTTGACACAAATGCCACTGTTCACTGAGAATGAGACCTCTACAGGAGAGGATCCACTATAACTCTCCTGAAGACCTTGATTAGATTGTGCAGGTGCATTTGATCAGGGAAGGAGCTAAACTCTGCAGGAAAGTGGATCTTGAGAGCCAGAGCTGAGAACCTCTGCTCTACAGAAATCAAACATAAGTTCAATGACTCTTAATCATGTGAACCTCTCATAGACAGATTCCATAAAGCTTAGACAATTACAGCAGAGTACGGTCTTCTGACATTGCTCATGCAGGGTCCCAAGGAGTCACTGTATCAATTGTGGTGCTGTTATTGAGGTGTAATCGGGCATGAGAAAGGCCAGCTTGCTGAGGGTTGGGGGCTATTGTGAGGATCCCATCTGTGACTGCTGTGTGGAAAGGGGCGTACTGGCCTGGAGGTCCCTGGCACATGTCTGTGAATGGTGGAGGTGAGAAGGGGCAATGCAGAAGCAGCTGATATGTCCGTATGTGTGGGGGGTTATCGAATAACCTGTCTGAATAAACTTTCACAATAAATATTTTGCATTTATCCTCCAGATTTCTCTGAGAAAGTGTCACTTGTCACTGTCAACCAATGTTTATTATTAACTTAGAAGGCGCTTAAAATACATATTGATCTGTTCACAGATGTGTATGTGTTTTTCCTCTTCCAGCATAACACTTCACGTTGTCATATTGACATATAGTTGTCTTTGAGTGCACATTTAGCACCGTCTCCACACTGTGACCCATTTGAGAGCGAGAGTGATGGTTAATTGATCCCACAGCTTTCTCTGCCGGGGTCAGTGAGGTCAGGCTGCTGGAGATGATAAGCTGAGATGGTACAGGGCTATCACTGCTCTGGGGGCAAGACCCCTCCATAAATTAAGCTGATTACTGCCACTGCTGGTCCAGTTTGCAGGGAATACTAGCAAACCGCCAACAGCCAGGCCAGGGTACAATAGACTACTATACTGTATTATATGCATGTTTGGCTGAAGTGTGGTTCACACAGTCACACAGTGCAGTCACAGAGTGGAGTCACAATACAGCACAGCCTAAAGTGGCTATAATAAACTATAGGCTATAATAAACAAAACAAAAAAAAAACTTTCATGAACATAGGTAAATGTGTTGCTTGTGGTTTCTTTCCAATTAACCGAAATGTACGAGCAATTTCTGAGTGAAAATGATTTCTACACTTTTTTTTAACCTAAATTACAAAGAAACGGCAAGCAATACACTGAATTTAGCATGAACATGAACATAACATTTTGCAGTGTATTCAGACTTAAGCAACAATTAAAAATGTATATATGTATTTGCATTATAAAATAAATAATTAAAACATTTATTTACTCTCATTTATTAAGGTATGACTTTACAACAAGTCAGTATGACTGATAAGTACTGAACAAGCTGCCACTGCTCTGTGAAAAACTGTACCAAACAGTGTGTGAATGTTTAGATGATATTTGCAAATCTCAACCTTTTGGGACACCTCTCAACACCCCATCACACATTCACACACAGAACACAATAACTGGCCAGATTTGCACAAAGCATAAGGGTAAACAACTCAGACAGTCTTTACTCCCTTACTTGACACAAGCATGACCTGTGTGTGTGTGTGTGTGTCTAGCCCCTCCTCATCACAGTCTGTCTATGTGTCCTTCTCTGTGCCAACTGCTCGCAGTCAGGGCTGTCCTCCAGGGCTGGGGTGCATCCTCAGGTCACCTGGTCAATTAAATTCAAATTGTGGATAAATGATCTGCAAATTATGTTCAAATAAGTAGAAGAAATTGACTTTGAATCGGCTTTGAAGGGAAAGAAGATGCAGAATTTCACAAACAAACCCTTCCATGGAAACAAGGCACCAAATTTTATTTTAGATAAATATCGTACAATGAAAATACACTTCTGACATATGTTTATATGCAATCCATCCTGTCTATATTTTAATATTGTTTAACTATGGGTATCACTATTACTCATATCAATTGCTTCCTTTAAAATATATCTATATATATTTTTTGCTTTTACTTTTTTAAAGTGTTTATGTCTGGCGAGCAGTTAAAGAGGCAATAATGTCCTATTGAAAAATAAAAGCCATTTTTGGAACATAGTATCATATAGATTTAAAGGTATTTAATGCGGGCCATTATTTAATCACCTAGCAAGCACCTACAACACACACACAAAAAAGCCACATTTCCTCCAGAAAATGTAAATAAATTCTTTCAACAAAATTTCCCTTGTCTGTTCATTTTGTCTCTGTTTTTATTTATGAGTTTGTATGTGTGTGAGAGAGAGAGAGAGAGTAAAAGGCATGCAACAGTTCTTGTCCCTGAGGGCTTGCTCCATTCTGTTCTTTAACTTGACAAAATAGCCTTTTAATTTTGCTGAACATCAGGGGTGTCTGCGGCTCTCCCTGCATCAATCTCCATCATCAGCAGGCTCCGGGCACTGAGTCCCCAGGGTCCTCTCACTGCCAGAAGACCACTGTCTCACCCCCTCTGGGCTCACGGCAAAAGAGAGCTGCTGAGACTGTCTCTTCCTCTGTACAGCCAGGAATAGAGTTCACCAGCTTTCTCTGCTTTGAGACTGTAAATTCAAAATGTGCAAGTTCATGCCTGTCAAATTAAGCAAGCAAAACAGACATTCGTCACCGTGCGTAAATTTTAACTGCTTTCTGTTTTCAAACAAATTACAAATTTTCACATTAAATTTAACTTTCAAATCAATATATTTGAATGGATTCCTTTGGGTTTTAGTTCTTCTAGCACTTCTGATTGAATATCGTTTGACTTACAGGAAATGTCACCGGTGTGGGCCGGCCCGATGCCAGTGATGGACATCACTGAGTGAGACAAATCCATGATATCAATTGGCTGGCTGAATGAGAGCCAATAAGGATTAGAGTGCAATCATACACTATTGTTGATATTCATACCTTTGCGTCTAGCATGTCAGCCAAGGTAAGCGAAGTAGTTTACATCAGAGTTTAGACAGAAAAGCATGACAAACTCTTCAAAGCCATCTGTCAGGAATCAGGACTCACTGTGTAGTTTCATCATGCATCTGAAACACATACTCTTGTAGAATCTAGTGGTCATGATGGTGAGTGGGGGGAGTGCAGGGGGGTTTCTCCTGAAGTCCACGATAATCTCCACTGTTTTGAGTGTGTTCAGCTCCAGGTTGTTGAGAGTGCACCAGACAGCCAGCTCTTTAACCTCCTGTCTGTAAGCAGACTCGTCACCGTCCTGAATGAGGCCAATGAGTGTGGTGTCATCTGCAAACTTTAGGAGCTTGACAGAGGGGTCCTTAGACGTGCAATCATTAGTGTACAGGGAGAAGAGCAGTGGGGAGAGAACACAGCCCTGGGGAGCTCCGGTGCTGATTGTACGGGTGCTGGATGTGTATTTTCCCAGCCTCACTAGCCGCTGCCTGTATATATATATATATATAATTGTTAACTGAAATTAATTATTAAAAACTTATATATATATATATATAGAGAGAGAGAGAGAGAGAGAGAGAGAGAGAGAGAGAGAGAGAGAGAGAGAGAGAGAGAGATTCGTAATCAGAATAAAGAATAAAAATGACAAAATGAAATTACACTTTAACTAAAGTTTAATTGAAAACAGAAATACTAAAATAAAATTCATATTCTAAATATTAACAAAAACTATGATAGTATATAAATGAAATGGGTTGTGTTTTTAATAAACTTGGAAATAGCATTAGCACATATCATTTCTTCAACATTCTTGTTAATTTTCAATAAATTACTAAAGACTATGCTATATTATGAACATATTCATAGTCTAGACCATTGTTAGACACAAATCAGTTTTGCATGTTCTGCATTGCAAGATTGAAAAACATTAAGGACACCACATCTCCAAGAATATCTAGACTATCTAAATTAGTATTTGTTTTGTGTGAATACTAATTATTTTTTTTTTTAAGAAAAAGTATGAATGAACCCTGAACTTAAAACAGTTTACAACAAACACGCACAGTAACTGGTGAACTACTTCTGTATTTTAGCACAACTGACCTATGAGCATCCAGGACTGAAACAAATCTAATTGCATAATTTGTGACATATCATACAGACATAAGCCCCACCCAGCTCCAGTTCAATGACATCTACAGAGGGACAATTTGCATAAATAACACAAAGTAAACCTGCTCTCCTCTACACCCAAACTGCTCTGACCTCAAGCTCCCTCTTGATAAATGATTGCCATGGGGATCTCCCTCCATCCCACTGAGCACATTCTACAGTCTCACTGTTAGAACTACACTAAATGAACAAGTATGTAGACATCCCTTCATAACAGCTTTGGAAATGAACCAATTCATAATGTTTAGTTCTGAAATGAGAAATGGGCTTAAGATTCAACATATTTATGTTCCCCCAGAACAGATAAAGAGTACAAATGCACACAGTCAGAAAACACATTCATTCACAACCACCTGTATTTGGTTAAATCTGTGCTAAGTGGTTTCATTTGCCAAATCATAATCAATTATGTTTTTCGGCAAATTACGTGAATCATTCATCTTGTTGAACTCAATTAGCAGTAATTAACACTTGCTAATGAGATGAAGTGGAATCCAAAACAAACAGTGGGAGCTGAATACAGAGGGGTAGGGTTCACTACAAAGGTCTCCGCAGACCAGACTAAAGGACTCAAAAAATATCATTTATGCAGGATGTAAATAAATCTGACTCATGCAAATCATTCACATCAAACTGAAGAAATGGCAAATAAACAAGATGTGGAAGCATTTTGAGGGTGACCCTGTAACTCACCATGTACCCATTCAAGCACTAAAGACATTAAGCTTTACTATCAGTTGTATTCTTTCAAGTTGATTGCACAGGTAGACCACAATTCTATATTGACTATATTTTTCATCTGCTTGGCATCTATTCAGGCATAAAAGTGCAGGTCAGTCACTGGTGAGATATCACTTTCCCGGTGAGAATAAAGTCTGGTCCTCTTTCACCTTTAGAGGCTATAAAATAAAAGCTGTACTTAAGTGGCTCTGTGTAGCTTTCCATTTGGCTTGTGCAATAAAAAGTGAAACCGACCTTTTACAGGACATTGATCTCCTGCAGTACTCTCAAAATAGTTTTATTAAATAATAATAAAGATTTCTAATGGTTATATTTATGCAATTCATGTGGTTTATCAAATAATGCATTTATTGTCTCATTTCCTTTTTTTTTTAAATTCATGAATTAATTAAGTTGTTTATCTATATATTTGCATCTATGGTTCCATGAGGGAACCTGTAACATCCATGGAACCTTTCCATTACACAAAATGAGTGAAACAATGTTCTTTGGATTGGTATATTTTCTTTACACTATATACACTGTAAAAATGACTTTACCGGTAAAAACTTTTAATGGTAAAAACTGTGAAAATGCTACAGTACAAACCTGTTAAATGGTTAATGGTAATTTCCTGTAAACTTTACAGAGAAAAACCATAAACTTAGGTTTCCAGAATTCTCTGAGTTGCATTTCAAATTTGGTTTGAATTTGATGTTTTTTCTTTGAAATAACGGTTTCTTATTATTTTTTTCTAATCTGTTATGTTTATTAGGGTTGTATGTTACATATAATGTTGTTAAATTAATGTTTATTGCATATTTCAGTTTAATGAGTCTCACCATGATGGTATTTAGTGTCTGTGTGAATGAATATATATATATATATATATATTCAGCACAAACGATGTACATAATTTCAAATCAAAGAAACCCTAAACTGATGATTTCTAAATAGCATATAATCCATTAAGAGAGGGAACATTAAGTTCCACTGGGCTCTTTACAGGACCAAGACATTTCTGGTTTTCCAAGAACATTAGAAAAGAGCAAGCCCCATTTGGAACCTTCATTTTTATGGAAGGTAGTGTTTTGACAGATTTAGACGTTGACATGAATGAATATGTTTTTTAAACTTTTTCTATTAGATCAGCTATTTCGTAAACCACGCACATATGCTTTGATAAAACAGTAATGTCGTAAGAAGACATTTTCTTATTGCTTTGTTGAGGATCAGATCCCACGGCTAATGATATCTATAGCATCCAGGCATGAAGCTCGTCCGCTGTCTGTTATAGGCTATCTCTCGCTGCAGCTCCTCTGATGGCTCCCGCGCGCTGATAATATCTCCCAGAAGCCGGAGACTTTCTATTATAATCATTAGTGATCCTTGGCCTCTCACCCGTACTGAAGAACAATCGCAGAGGAACATTAATCTGAGCTGGAAACTGCCGTGTCCTTCTTTTCCCTCTTTTTTATTTTTTATTTTTATTGTGCATAGTTTCTGGATCACTATGGATGAACTCACACACCCGTTTAACTAAAATATATCAAACAGCCTCGATTAATGACATATAGAATTTAGCACTGGAAGTAGCTGACAAAACAAAATTGCAGAGTAGTATAAAATGTTTAACAGCATATGATATATAAATAGGCCTATATCTGATAGAATCATTTTGCCTTCCAATATAACAGCAATTTAAAAGCATGGTTTATTTATTAGTATTAATGAATTATTTTATTATTATTTTGTAGTAAATATAAAAACATCTAACAAATAGCCTGTATTATTATTATTATTATTATTATTATTATTATTATTATTATTATTATTATTATTATTATTATTATTATATAATCTTTTAGCAATAAAGTCAAATAGCCTACGTTTTCCTCCACTACATTAAAATTCAGGTTTGTTTTGAAAACAAAGTCCAAATGGACTGTAGACCGCAGACATTAAAGGGGAAAGTGTTTTCACCTAAATTACTGTGATCTGATTGGTTCTGTTCCAGAATGACGTCACATCGCAGGGAATAAGGTCTCTTGGCAGCATCCAAACCCAGGCCAGCGACTGAAGCAGAGCGAGATGCAACTGGAAATTACACACAAATGATCAGGGATATTATGTGGCATGTTTTGATTTGACCTTCTTGTACAACGAATGAAACGCCTTTAGGAAAGTCATTGTTTCTGTTCAAGCGTTGGGAGCACTGAAGATTCCGCGCGCTGGATCGATTTAAACAGAGAATAAGTAACCATTCATCCCATGTGAGATTGAACTAACACTTCAGCTAAAGTTCTGATTCATCTTAATGATAAAGCATCAACTTATGTTTAATCGTCTAAAGAGGAGCTGACACTTGTCCGATTCTGTGCTGTATCTTTAGGCAAATCTTGGGATGCTGTATTATATTATATGCATGCCATACTTTTTTTTTTTACTTGGATCAAGGACCACGTAGTGTTCTCTAACGTTTGGCAAGCAGATTTTTTGCCACTCACTAAGGACAAGCAAAACCTAGTGACTGGAGTCACAAAAAATGGTCCACTGTGCGGGATGCGAGCGGCCTATTCAGGACAGATTTCTGCTCAGCGTCTTGGATAGAGCCTGGCATGCTAAATGCGTGCAATGTTGTGACTGTAAATGCAATTTAACTGATAGATGCTTTTCAAGAGAAGGACGACTATACTGCAAAAAGGACTTTTTCAGGTGAGCATTTTAATCGAAGAAAGCATCAAAGTACATTTCGGATCTTGGAATGCGGCTAATGATCATTCAGTAGGCTATTGAAAAGTCTTTAACTAGATTTGTTTTTTTTTCTCATAAAAATAATATATATATATATATATATATATATATATATATATATATATATATATATATATATATATATATATATATATATATATATATATATATATACGCTATAGGCTATATTAAAATGTAAACCCTAGCTTATATCATACATAAAAAACAGCATAGCTAATAAATACGCATTAAAATAAAATAAAATTCGATATGGTGCGCATTACATTTAAAACCTCCCGAATACTAACCTGTTACGGGACAGACTCGAACAGTTCTCTTTGTTTACAAGGTATGAGTGTCAGTCAGGCAGAGGAGGAGATGTAGGCTACAGCAGCACCTGACGGATGTGTGCCCTGCCTCCCCTCAATCTTGCGAAGCACACGCGTTTGTTTGCAAAAGCTCGAGCAAAGATGCGATAAGTGGATTTGAATAATGAATGAGCTCGAGAGGCAAGCCACGGACATCTAGTGAGCACGCATTTGATAAGCGTTTCAGTGAACTGCATTCACATGCACGCGCAGAGACAAAACTATGTATATTGTCGCTTGTGACGTTTGGAAGAGGATATTCTCTTAATACATTCTGTCAAAGCAAGGTCGAACATATCAGCAACTCTATGCTGAAAGAATTAAAGAGAATAATTCTGTAGTTCATGAATCTTTGTGGTAGCAGAAAGCATGCTAGTATAAAAAGTAAGAATTTTGACAGACTACAAGGTATGTTATTTGTTTAAATAATAATAATATAAATAACTATGTGTAATTTGTCTATACAACATGTTTATAAAATGTTTCAGATGTATAAACTATTTTGCAAATGACAAATAGTATTTTTTATATTTAACATATCAATATACAGCAAAATATTGTTCAAGTAATTAATAAAGAGTCCTCTATAATTTATGGTTAAAAAAATCGTTCTCAGAATTCCCTGCACGAATCATTACATTTGTTTCGATCTTTATTTTAAACAGATTACTCTTATTTGTGTTATCAACTTTGTGCCTCGGATTGTTTTGCATTGCATGTTTTGTTGTTAATTTTTTCTTGCAATATTTAAGTGTCGCGTGTTACCCTTTTCCCTTATAGCCAATTACTGTGCTGCTCTGTCTTTATTATTTACCTGTTAGAGAGGCCAATTTGATAAACTAATAACCATAATTATGTATTCCGTTGTACCCATGTGTATACATTTAGCAGTAGTCTATATACAGCATAAAGCAACCCGTTCTCATCAGTCTGCGTATAAATAACACGACTTTACACTTTCTATTTGCGTGTAATGCATACGCCAAATGCCATTTTTGCGTGCATATGATACGCCAATCCTTCCCATTAATTTCGGTGGAGAGCAGATGCGTCCAAATAACACGCATCATCTTCAGCGGCAGTGACGTCACCAAGCGAGGCTCGTTCAGTTCACCTGATGCGCGTACACCTTCAAACAGGTAAGCAAGGGTAAATATATTTTTTTATTCTTCTTTTTGTAATGATATCACGTGGTTAAGCGTATTGTTTTAATTATTTCAGTATTTCTGCATCACGTTAGACAGGGCCGTGTTTTTAAAGGGCAGTTTATGCTCCAATTATGGGTCAGTGGGCTGCTCAGCTAGCCTACCATTGTCATTAGCCTAAGCTAACCTGTACTGTTTATAGACCTGTTGCAGTTTTAAATAAATTTATGATTTGACATATGGGTCTTCAGCTTTTAGACATGACTAATACAAGCACAACAAAGCACCCAACCCAATATCGCGTGATAATCGTGATCGTGTAAAAAGTCCACACATTTAGCATATTTTTACAAGACTAGCCTAACTTTTGCTTGACCACGTCATGTGTAGCCAATTCACACACAGTAACTACAGCATATTTACCATGCTTCTCCTACTGTAACCGTAGTTTTACTCTGGACTTTGTAACGCACATAACCACGACATTTACTATGGGTTTACCATAGTAACCATAGTTTTACTCTGGTATTTGTAGTTACTAACACACAATAACCACGACATTTACTATGGGTTTACCATAGTAACCATAGTTTTACTCTGGTATTTGTAGTTACTAACACACAATAACCACAACATTTACTATGGGTTTACCATAGTAACCATAGTTTTACTCTGGTATTTCTAGTTACTAACACACAATAACCACAACATTTACTATGGGTTTACCATAGTAACCATATTTTTACTCTGGTATTTGTAGTTACTAACACACAATAACCACGACATTTACTATGGGTTTACCATAGTAATCATAGTTTTACTCTGGTATTTGTATTTACTAACACACAATAACCACGACATTTACTATGGGTTTACCATAGTAACCATATTTTTACTCTGGTATTTGTAGTTACTAACACACAATAACCACGACATTTACTATGGGTTTACCATAGTAACCATAGTTTTACTCTGGTATTTGTAGTTACTAACACACAATAACCACAACATTTACTATGGGTTTACCATAGTAACCATATTTTTACTCTGGTATTTGTAGTTACTAACACACAATAACCACAACATTTACTATGGGTTTACCATAGTAACCATAGTTTTACTCTGGTATTTGTAGTTACTAACACACAATAACCACGACATTTACTATGGGTTTACCATAGTAACCATAGTTTTACTCTGGTATTTGTATTTACTAACACACAATAACCACAACATTTACTATGGGTTTACCATAGTAACCATAGTTTTACTCTGGTATTTGTAGTTACTAACACACAATAACCACAACATTTACTATGGGTTTACCATAGTAACCATATTTTTACTCTGGTATTTGTAGTTACTAACACACAATAACCACGACATTTACTATGGGTTTACCATAGTAACCATAGTTTTACTCTGGTATTTGTAGTTACTAACACACAATAACCACAACATTTACTATGGGTTTACCATAGTAACCATAGTTTTACTCTGGTATTTCTAGTTACTAACACACAATAACCACAACATTTACTATGGGTTTACCATAGTAACCATATTTTTACTCTGGTATTTGTATTTACTAACACACAATAACCACAACATTTACTATGGGTTTACCATAGTAACCATAGTTTTACTCTGGTATTTGTAGTTACTAACACACAATAACCACGACATTTACTATGGGTTTACCATAGTAACCATAGTTTTACTCTGGTATTTGTATTTACTAACACACAATAACCACGACATTTACTATGGGTTTACCATAGTAACCATAGTTTTACTCTGGTATTTGTAGTTACTAACACACAATAACCACAACATTTACTATGGGTTTACCATAGTAACCATAGTTTTACTCTGGTATTTGTAGTTACTAACACACAATAACCACAACATTTACTATGGGTTTACCATAGTAACCATAGTTTTACTCTGGTATTTGTAGTTACTAACACACAATAACCACAACATTTACTATGGGTTTACCATAGTAACCATAGTTTTACTCTGGTATTTGTAGTTACTAACACACAATAACCACAACATTTACTATGGGTTTACCATAGTAACCATAGTTTTACTCTGGTATTTGTAGTTACTAACACACAATAACCACAACATTTACTATGGGTTTACCATAGTAACCATAGTTTTACTCTGGTATTTGTAGTTACTAACACACAATAACCACAACATTTACTATGGGTTTACCATAGTAACCATAGTTTTACTCTGGTATTTGTAGTTACTAACACACAATAACCACAACACTTACCAGGATTTTACCACAGTAACTGTTTTTACTCTACACTATTTGTAAAGCACAGTAACCACTAAGTTTGCCATGCCTTTAATATCTTTTTGTGATGTAATTGTAATTCAGTGTTTTTTCTGTCTTGCAGTTACGTCGGATTACATACTCCACAACAACCTGTAATCCAGCAGATCTTTAAAGAAGCCATCTCTTGTCAAATCTCTCTCTCTCTCTCTCTCTCTCTCTCTCTCGCTCTGCTAGAATTAACAGGGAACTTCAACTCCACGCTCCCAATGCGGATATTGAAGAAGCTGTCAAGGGGGCTGAACAAGTCCTTCAAAGGATCAACCCCTCACAGGTAATGTTGAAGACTCTTAGTTATAACTGATTTGCTTTAATGAACGCATCCTTATATTATGTGTTAATCAAATATTTTGGTCACAGATCATTTTAACACACTGTCTCAACATGTTTATATTTCAGGAAGGCCTGTCATGAGATTTGAATTTGACCATCTTGTGCATTTATGAAGAAGACCAAAAGCTGCAAAGGCAAACACTTCCAATGGTACGTCAGATACATTTTTCTCAGCATTTGATGTTTCTTAAATTTTGGTTCACTTAGCCCATCAGGAAGAACACTCAACAAAGAGCATGTTGTAGTAGTAATAATTCATCCAATAATCATATTATATTGCACAAGCTTACTTGTACAAAATTCTACAACTTTTACTCCTGCTGTTATTGGCCATCACCACAGCTCCCATCAGATTGTGCCCATTGTAAGAGTGTTTATATCATGAAGTTTAAATGAAGTCCATTGTATTCTTTATTAATCTTTACAAATTGGTGCCGCCTCTTCCTGTTTCAACAGTACATGATATCTGTCCACACCTCATAGTCTGCCTTTCTTTCTATGGTGATGTTACTGAACACATCTGTCTTAGAAGCAAGAGAATGGAAATCCTAGTTTAACTTTTCAAGTGCTACACATCAGATCTTCAATGAATTTGGGCAATCAGATCACTTAAAGTTGTTCACACAAAGACCAATAACTATAATGAGAAGTATTTTAGCATCCACACCAACAGACAATACTGTTTCTCTTAATCTCTTAAATGTTCCCCTCATTCTGTTAAATTTATACACAAAATTCTGCCTTTCTCTGCCTTTTTCACTTAATCTTCATGCTGTACTCCCTCACTCACACATTCTTTTATGCTCTGTTGTAAGGCAGAAACTGAGAGTTTGCATGATGGCATTTTCTCAGACGTTGAATCTGATGTGTACAGATGAACTCAGGAGCCTACTAGAGTTGCCAAGGAACTTGTGCTTGAAGTATATAATGATATCTGCTTTATTTATATTTTTAAACAACAATAATGATTAAACATAGGGTCAATAAATATTTTCTTGTTTTACAGCTGAAGACCAGAAACGCAAAGAAAATCAGTCAAACCAGTCCTAAAGAAATGAGGAATGAACATGGACTTCTTGTGCCCCAAAAGAAAAGACAGAAAGGTGAAAAGTTTCACATTTCTATTTGTATGTCTGAATTCAATGCAGTTATGTGTGGTACAACATTGATGTTGATCTCTCAAAAGACTTTTCAAGTCCGCAGTTATAGTTTTTCACATATACATCTTTTTTATAGCTCCTAAAATGAGCAAATAAGCTGTGCATCATCTCTGGTGTTTGGGAAGGAAATGACTGAATATGGTGAGTACTGACACCTGCAACTGTATTCACCAACACTATTACTCTAGAATGGTTATTGCTGTTATTGCTGACTTATTGTTTTGTCTGTTTGTTTGAATTAAGATGAAGCCAGTTGATGAAGATATCAATTGAATGGCCACCGAGTGCATCACTGCTACCTGAACCCATCAGTTATCTTCTGTGAAGACTGCATTCACAAACCGCTCTACTGCGACAGCTCAGATGTTACGGCCTGTAAAAGTAAACATCACAGCTAAACAACGAGAGCTAGTTGTGGTGGGATTCTTTTGGCCAATATCCCCAACAAGAATCAATGTTAAGTCCAGTGCAACAATTATAAATAAAAATACTATATATTGTTTATTGATTTACTATAACCTAAATACATGTTTTGGCCCTCCAGGACATCTAGACCAGGTGGAGTGTGAGGAGGACCGTCAGAGACTCCAGCCAGCCGAGCCATGGATTGCTCTCACTGTTACCATCAGGCATGCGTTATCACAGAACCTACACCAGCAGACAGTGAGACAAGTTCCTTTCACAGGCAATCAGACTGAACTGAACTCATACCAGTAAAACCATACACACCCCACCAACCTCATATGCCCTGCACTCTTATCAGTTATGCTGACTGGACTCAATATTATTATGCACCCTGACATTCTGTTTGCACTAATTCATACCGTGCTTTACTGCAGAGATGTATGTGTATTGTGATTATTATTGTTTTCAATTCATGCTCTTTGTATAGCATAATTTTTAACATATATTGTTATCTACCTGAATTGAGTCCCTTATATATGTGTGTTGCATATATATATATATTCAGAATTTGTATTTCATATATATTCATGAATTAATTCATTTGTCATCCATACTGTCACGCTGCAGTCTGCACCCAAGACTTTCATCACCTGTATACTTGTGTTCATTGTATTGTGACAATAAAGATATTTGATTTAAATTAGTTACATGTCTTTTGTTCATCAGTTGTGCTGTAGGGTGCTGCATAACAACTGCAAAAAAAAAAGTATGACATGGAAGATTATGATATGTCCAGGACATGGACAAGCAAGAAGAGGAAGAAAAGCAGGAGAGCTCTAAAAACTTGATGTGATTCTTTGGGGCTCAAGATATTTCACCATGCATGCATTTGCATGGTTTCATCTGATTAGAAAAACATGGTTTTAACATAACCCATTTTTAATATTGTTAAAAATTGTATATCATTTGTCTTAATACACTACTTTAGTTGTCTTTATGTTGTATCCTCCAGTAAAGTACTGCACATGGTGTTGGATAATAAAGTAGGGTGAATATTCTATATTAAGAATGGTGTTTGGTAAATACACCATTTAATTTTGTAAACAATAGTTAAATGTGTTTTAATTAAGAAATGAACATTTGGTTACATTAATGACATTCAGTTAGATGAAAGGCAGGCTGAAAGCTGCATTAGAAGATACTGCATGGACTATAATGCTGCAGGAATTTCATGTACAACTGAAGGTGATGGACAAGGGAAAGATCAACATGAATCCAGTACTGTATAATAAGCAAGATGAGCATTCACATTACTGATGTTTAGTACCCGAGGAGGACAAATATGAGGAGTATTTTACACAGAGACACAAATTAGCTCTTAATATTATGATTCTTTGCATTGCATGAATTGTATGGCTTTGCACTATAAACTACACACTCTCTGTACCTTGTCTTACTGAATGACACATTGACACTGTGAAAGTACAATGAAGTGTCACAGTATGTATTGGTTGTTTAAATTGGTGTCTTTGTTTACTTTCAATACTGTATCCTTGCACCTGATATAATTCAATATTTGGAGCCTATTCCAAATAGGCACTGATGTATATTTTTATGGTTCTATTCTTATTCTAAGATAAACATGACTTACAACTTACATATTGGCAATTTGTTGAAAAGAAAAACTTAAAAATTATGACTCAGCACAGTCTGTTGTCCATGATGAGAAAAGGTATGTGTATGTTTTACTGCCCTTCCATCTTCAAGGGCCCAGTAGAGTCCCCTAGAAGAGCAAAAAAATGTAAATTTCAAATGGCTGTAAATCAAAGTCTGATTATAGTGTCAAATAAAAAATTGGCAGGACAACTCCTTATGCTATGCTAATTAAATAATGTTGGACAGAGTTTTCAATCATATATGGAAAGGTGGTATAAAGGTGTTTAAAAAAGTGCACTTAGTAAAATATCGAATTTCAGCCTGCCTCTTAAATATGTCATTAATGTTTACACAATGAACATGTTTAGATTACCCTTTGTTAAACAAGATTGCATTTTCCCATTTTTTTAATTATTAAACATTTTAAACTACATTACCCATAAGCCTCTGCCATTCTATCGTTTGAACGCGAGTAATATTAGCGCTGGTATTTGGAGTTTATTGGAGTTGTGCTTAGGGTTAGGGTTACGATTTCGGTAAAGAGGCAATTTCTCACGACATAGCAACACTGCATTGTTAACTGAAGGTGTTACTGACGTAATAATTACAGTCAAACGGACTTTGCAACATTAAGCGGTTTATAATTTGGGTTAAAAGATAGTCCAATCACAGCGAGTTCTGCGAGAGCCAAGGGAACGTCAAAGCCAATGGCAACCCAGTTGAGCAGAGGCGTCACACTAACTTGTACATATATGGTCATTTATGCCGGGAGCTTCCGGGTTCCTGTAGTGAATGGACAGAAGCTGCAGTTACCCTGATGCAGCAAGAAATACGTTGATTAAAGGTGTTTTTTTGTTTTGTGTTTTAACGAAGGTATAATGATTCCCATTGTATTGAATAGGCTACATTGTTTACACTAATATTAGTGTACAGTACTTAAACTCAAAAGTTTGCATATACTGTGTGAAAAATAAATGTCAAAATGTTTCATTTGCTTAAAAAAAAAACACATCTGAAGATTATTTAAACACAATATTTTTCTACTACTCAAATTTCCTTCTGTAATATTTACAATGTATTTATAGTGTATTAAAGGTAAACAATTTATCACATCTACGTTTCATGGAAATGGACCCTAAAAACTTGCCATTCTTAGATCCACCAGTTGAACTATAGGAATAGAAAACAAACAAACAAACATCATGACATCAATCACTCAT